>NC_070604.1:16278567-16579476 GCF_027172205.1 Podarcis raffonei
GATGCAGCCACATTCGGAATGCTGTACATAGTTTTGGTCATTCCTCTTAAAAAGGATATCGTAGGAAAAGGGAGAAAGAAAAGGGTGCCCAAAATGATCAGTGGGTTGGAACGCGTCATCTTCTTGTAAAGGCTAAAAGTGCTGGGAAGGTTTTTAAGTCTGAGAGCAGGGAAATGATTAAGAAGGAATGTGATTTTATTTATTCAATTCCTTGTTAAACTTTGTAAGCTGCTTTCCGACAAACAACAACAACAACAACCCACACCTCCAAGCAGTACACAAATTTTAAAAATGGAATGCACTTTTGAAAACATTTTTTTGGGGGGAGGGGGACAACACAAAACAAAACATCACTATAAAAAGCAGAAAAGAGCGTCAGTCCATCACCTTATCAAATGGCGAAACTGGTTCCAGGGACATCCAGCCAATACCCAAAGCCCAATGAACTTGAAACAAGAGGATTTTAACCATGTTTTTTTTTAAAAAAATTAAAATGGGATGGAGCTGGGGGGGGGGCACCTTTAACAAATCAAAGTCCTAGGAGGTCATGACTCTTTAAAGTGAGAAGGTGCTGTTTTAAATGTATAATGCATATGGGGCCTTAGTGGGAACTAGACCATAGTTTGTGTAACATTACGACTTGTTCACACATTACACTGAACATGGGCAGAAACTCTGTCTACACATGTGCATGTGTTTGTGTGAAAGGATGTAAACATCTTGCTTTGTGCAGCTCAGCTACTGTGTACACAGCTACACAAACCATGCGCTTGTTGAACATTGCACACGAACACCCCTAATGGCATCAAGGTGTACAGTGGAGGATGTAAGGAGCTCTCCACCAAATTCCTGGGGTGCTGGAATAGAATTAAGACTTCTCTCTAAATTGCCAGTTGGATTAGAGTCTTTGAACCAGAGGGCTGTCCTGAAACCTGGGGGGGGAAACTGGCCAAGTATCAACAACTTCAGTATCAAAATTGAAGATTTAAGAACTGAAATCAAAATTGTTCGACTTACTGCCTGGGGAAATTAAAATGGATACGTAATCCCAAGATTCTGTTAGTGGGTCTTTTTTTGTCTTCTCCTCTGAATTCATGCCCTGGCACTTCCCACATCAGGGAACCTACTTCATCGCAACCCAGGGACACATTAAAAAGAAATATTCATCACATAAAGCTATCAGCAGCAAAATCCTCTTGTGGCGATTTTACCACGTCAAAGGGGACCGCAGGAATCAGCGATGGACAGAACTTCCAAATTTCCAATTAGCAATTGCTTTTAAAAATTGAACCAGAGTTCCAACCCCCAGTTAATTTGCATAGAAATAGGGAATTTGAATTAATTGTAAAGAGCTCCTGGAGTGGTGATGACATCACTGGTGCACCGGGATCTATATGAGCTTTAAACCTCTTGGCAATGTAGCAAATGTGGTTTCTATTAGCCATAATGCTATCATGGGCATCTGGGGTGGGGTGGGGAAGGGGGAGACCCCTCCCTCAAAGAGCCAAAATTCTAGATTCCCAGCTCTCACTTAAAAAAACCAAAACCTTATTCTGAGAAACTACCCTGTGAGAAACTGCTGCTCAGTGTGTCAGCCAATGCATGGATTCATGGCAGTAACTGACATTGAGGAAAACGGATCGGGCCAATTAGCCAAAGGAAAAGCTAAATGGCTCATCCATCTGTGGAGGAACTTCCCAGTTCACATTTTAAAGCCTTTTTTTTTGGCGGGGGTCCTTTCCTGGTGGAGAAATGATTGTGGCTTCACATAAAATAATCTGGAAATTCAAGGTTTTTAAGGTAGCTGTAGCAGTGAATCTACCAACAAAGAAAAACAGTAGCAGGCAAGACAGATTTTTCTAACTCATGCCTTTTGTCATACTAAAAAATCATGCAATTTCCCCTTGCTAAGCTTGTAAACTTTTTAGAAAACCTCCTGCCAATGCCAATGCAGATCACCTTTATTGTACTCATATTTCAGGGGAGAGGGTGGCAGCTGAGATAGCCTGGTTTAGACCAGGTAGTAGAATTTTAGCATACCCATTTTGACTGGTTGCAGGCGGAGGAATCAGAATAGTATATGATAGTCCTACAGTGAGGCATTGCATTGGTATCCAGTTTCCATTATTATTATTTATTAAATTTCTATACTACCCTTCATCTGACGACCGCAGGGCAGTTTACAATATAAAAACACAAAAATACACAACATAGTAACAAACAAAAACAATAACCCCCTCACAGTTTAGAAGGCCACAGATTGGCTAATGAGCCAAAGACCTGGAAGAATAGGAATGTTTTTATCTGGTGCCTAAATATATGTAACAAAAGCACCAGGCGGGCCACCCCAGGGAGAGCATCCCACAAGTGGGGAGCCACCACCCAAAATCCAATACTGCCCCCCTCCAGACCTCTTGCAGAGGAGGTACACAAAGAAGAGCCTCAGATGATGATTACAGTGTCCTGTTTGGTTCATATAGGGCGAGGCAGTCCTTGAGGTAGTGCATTTAGCGATGCGGGTGGCGCTGTGGTCTAAACCGCTGAGCCTCTTGGGGTGGCCGATCGGAAGGTCGGCGCTTTGAATCCCTGAGACAGAGTGAGCTCCTGTTGCTCTGTCCCAGCTCCTGCCAACCTAGCAGTTCAAAAGCACACCAGTGCAAATAGATAAATAGGCAGCACTGTGGCGGGAATGTAAACAGTGTTTCCGTGCGCTCTTGTTTCCATCACGGTGTTCTGTTGTGCCAGAAGCACTTTGGTCATGTGGCCACATGACCCGGAAAGCCATCTGCAGACAAATGCCGGCTCCCTTGGCCTGAAAGCGAGATGAGCGCTGCAACCCCGTAGTTGCCTTTGACTTGACTTAACAGTCCAGCGGTCCTTTACTTTTACCTTTACATTGCGTTTTTATAAGGGAAATGTTGCTATTAAGTTGATTGCTGCAGCAGCACAATTCCTTTAGGGCTGCAGGAGGTGAAGGAGTCAACAGGAAGAAGTGAGGATTTCAGCTATAGCTGCAAACTCATATGAACTAGACTACTATTTTTTGATAGTTCAATTCACAACTAATCTAACAAAAGTTTCCATGAAGAAATGAGCTCTCTCACCAATCTGTTTATGTTTCACTGATTAAGACATTTCAGCTAAATTGCACAAAATATTCAATACTGAATATTCAAATACTGAATAAGAAAGGAATAGTTCCCTGAGAGCAAAAATGTGGCTCTCATGAACAACTCACAATGTGGTTACCTTAAAGACTGGTGCCTTCTAGGCGATTTAAAAATCTGAAGTCACATCAGGTAACAAAATAAGACTCTCCTTCCTCTCCAAGTTCCTTCTCATCCAGTATTCCTATGCTTCTGAAATAAGGCTCCATAGGGCAGCAAAGTTGACATCCTGTTCCTATTTACAGAGCTTGGAGAGCTTCCATGTAGCATAATATGTAATCCTTCCTTATAAAAGACCAACCCCATAAGACCTTACGATGCAAAACAATTAACCAGGAACACAAACAACCTTGTTGGTTAGGTAAATAGAACTGAAAATACTCTCTTGTAATATCAAGTGTTTATGTCTTATGTCCACAATTACCCAAGATGGCAGAGAAGCAGTTCCCCAACCCGCCCCCCCAATGAACCACTTGAAAACTGCCGAGGGTCTTGGGAAGACCACTTAATTGTTTTTGCAATGTGCTGTGCTAGACGCTATATAATTTTTAATTGCATTTTAATTGCTTCTTTTATTTCTCATATATTCTCTATGTCATCGAACTGAAGTTTGAACTCCACAGAATCCCAGTTGTAATACAATAAAGTACATTACAAAAGAAGCAATAAGAATACAATTAAAAATCAATATGAATGCCTAATGTGATGGATGGGCCTTCTCCTGTCTTCATCCACAAATCCACAAACACACTGTTATTCTGCCCTTAAAGACAGATCCATTCCTGCTATTACTTCAAGCAACAGTTTAAAAGGTCTGTGCATGCAATGGCATGTGGATGAGCATCAGGCTTAGAAACCCCATTCCTCCTTCCATTCCACTCAGGAGAAGTATGTCTGCTGATCTACAAATTGGATATCCTGGTTTAAAACAAACTCTATTCAGTTGACAAACAGGCCAGCTTCAAACATGGGTTTGTTTAACAAGATGGCTTGTTTAACTAAGCATTGTTTGTTTTAAGCCAGGACACTTGGTTTGCACATAATGCCAAGCTAAGTATGTGAAAAGAAAACCGCCGATAAAATTATGGGGCCAGCACATCACTCAGAAAGGTGCCTAAAATCATGACAAGACAGAAGTACTGTATTTGGGGGACAGGAGTGCGGGCAGGTGTGGAGGACTCCCTGGTCCTGAATGTGGTAACTGTGCTCCTGAAGGACCAGGTGCACAGCCTGGGAGTTATTTTTGATTCACAGCTGTCCATGGAGGTGCAGGTCAATTCTGTGTCCAGGGCAGCTGTCTACCAGCTCCATCTGGTACGTAGGCTGAGACCCTACCTGCCAGGAGACTGTCCTCCCAGAATGGTGCGTGCTCTGGTTATCTCCCGCTTGGACGACTGCAATGCCTTCTACGTGGGGCTACCTTTGAAGGAAACCCCAAAACTACAACTAATCCAGAATGCGGCAGCTAGACTAGTGACTAGGAGCAGCTGCCGAGACCATGTAACACTAGTCCTGAAAGACCTACATTGGCTCAGAGTATGTTTCCGAGCACAATGCAAAGTGTTGGTGCTGATCTTTAAAGCCCTAGACGGCCTTGGCCCAGTATACCTGAAGGAGCATCTCCACCCCCATCGTTCAGCCCAGACACTGAGGTCCAGCTCCGAGTGCCTTCTGGCGGTTCCCTCACTGCGAGAAGTGAGGTTACAGGGAACCAGGAAGAGGGCCTTCTCGGTAGTGGTGCCTGCCCTGTGGAACGCCCTCCCATCAGATGTCAAGGAAATAAACAACTATCTGACTTTTAGAAGACATCTGAAGGCAGCCCTGTTTAGGGAAGTATTTAATGTTTGATATTTTATCGTGTTTTTAATATTCTGTTGGGAGCCGCCCAGAGTGGCTGGGGAAACTCAGCCAGATGAGCGGGGTATAAATAAGTTGTTGTTGTTACCAGTACTACTACTACTACTACTACTAAAAGGGGTCACCAGGCTGAAATACAACCATCCCCTTTCCCACACCTGAACTGGTCAAATTAAATATGAGATCAACATAATTAGCAGTACAGAAGACCATCCAGTGCCCCCCCCACCAGCTATTGAAACAATCCACAAACAGGTGGGTCAGCCAAAAATTCCTACATGGCCCCGAAGTGACCAACCAGTCGCACTGAGAGGGAGGGAGGGAGGTGCTGCTGCCAGAAAAATATGAGGGAGGAAGACAGCCATCCAGCCTTTATACGGACATCCCACCCAAAAGCATATGAGTGACACAAAGGTGCCATGCTGGTCAGTACCAATGCAAAATGGGCATCAGAACGGACCCTGAGACAAACTATTTTTCTATGGCACATTTCAAGCTAAGGAGTATTCAACAGCAGCCTTAATTCTGCAGCAATGAATTAAATGAGAAAGCCCAACATTAGAATGAAGGAAATAAAGACCTGCACTACAGGTTTGAGAACAACGCTGCCAGCCTTTGTTGGCAATAAAATATGACACAGTTGCTTCTTTCTAAGCAATTTACTGAACACCTGGGTCAAGGAAACATAGCGACGCTGCTGTTTTGTTTCTCCCCAGCAAAAAAAAAGAGAGAGAGAAACGTTCAAGGTTTCCAGAGGAAACATTTTATAGAAACAATGGAATGGAAAAACTGGCAATCAGAATAAGTGTCCTTGCTGAAATGTTGCTATACAGTACTACTCAAAAAAATCTCAGTACAGTGGTACCTCGGGTTACATACGCTTCAGGTTACAGACTCCGCTAACCCAAAAATAGTACCTCGGGTTAAGAACTTTGCTTCAGGATGAGAACAGAAATTGTGCTCTGGCGGTGCGGCGGCAGCAGGAGGCCCCATTAGCTAAAGTGGTGTTTCAGATTAAGAACAGTTTCAGGTTAAGAACAGACCTCTGTAACGAATTAAGTACTTAACCTGAGGTACCACTGTACTGTATAAGAATTAATTTAGACATTTTTTTAAAAAAAAGAACCCTGTAAAGATGAGCTATTGATTCTTGTTTCCAATATGTGCAGATGAACTCAGGACTCGGTGAAATAGGAAGACTTAACAAATTCATTTTTCTGCTGGCAAAACCTCCCCCCCCCCTTTAGATCATTCTTTTCAGTTGATACAGTTTTCTTTTTTTGCAGATCAACAGTGCGGATAAAATCTTGGCTGTAGCAAACCAAAGAAAAGGAAGTTTTGATCTCAACAGAGTCAGGATTTGATTCATTAGGAAAACCTTCAGCAACTGAGTGCCTGACATATGTTTCGAACTGCAATGCCTATTACCTGCAGTGAGCAGCACCAGGGAGCAAAGGCTGCTTTAAGATACATCCCATTCGCTGATCCTTTTAAGAAGCCAGCTGTATATGAGAACACCACCGTCCCATCAAATCCTGGGCAAGGACCAGGCAAATAACATCACAAACCAAATTCATTCACGCTATGCAAAACATCTGTTTTATTCAGCATTATACAGGATCGAACTAAACCTCCCTTTAGTTATGCGGTTATAAAGTCCCTGCTAACATGCAAAAAAAGGGGCTGTGGAACAGAAACGTCAAAGAGCAAGAACCAAAAAAGGCACATTTTTTAAAGCAACCATCGAACTCATAATTCCTATATATACTTCCAAAGGAAATAAAATTTGGGGAGGCCAATAATTTTTCTGGCACTATTAATTGCAGAGCTAAAACCAATTTGTTTTACGGGACTCCTTTTTTGCATGCAAAAGATACTATTTCAAGGGACCTGGAATATTTCTCAGAATATCAGTGCTAAAAGATGCCTTACCCTAGACTGTGAAATCCCAGTCCGCAGCCTTCAACTCTTAGGGAAGCGGCTGCACAAACAGATGGCGGAATCGCACTGGGCATTGTTCCGAAGAGAACTCCTTTAAAGCAGCTCCTCCAGCTGCTTTAAAAGGAAGTGGTTGATACATAGCAACACAGGCATCTTGGGGTGTGTGTGCCCCCCTTCTCTTAGTAAGGCACTTGCCAAGAGAGATGGGGGAACTCCCCACTCCGCAGACTGTCTCCTTCAAAAGTGCCACTTTTAAAAGATTTTTGCACCCGTCCCTCCCGCACATACACAAAAGTTCACCAAGACATGACACATGCATATCAGTAAAATGTGGAGGGAAAGAAGGGAGGTCTTGCTTCTGCTTATCTTTAACTAATAGCTTAACATTTGCCTCAGCTCATCATAGCTGTAAAGCCAGCAGCCTTGCCTTAGTCATTGCAAGGGGAACACAAGTTCCCCTATTTTTCGCTCTATAAGACGCACCAGACCACAAGATGCACCTAGTTTTTGGAGGAGGAAAACAAGAAAAAAAAATATTCTGAATCTCAGAAGCCAGAACAGCAAGAGGGATCGCTGCGCAGTGAAAGCAGCAATCCCTCTTGCTGTTCTGGCTTCTGTGATAGCCGCGCAGCCTGCATTCGCTCCATAAGACGCACACACATTTCCCCTTACTTTTTAGAAGGGAAAAAGTGAGTCTTATAGAGCAAAAAATACGGTACCTACAAGTACATCTGCAGGTTATAGGAACGGATAAAAAATGGTTTTTGAAATAGTAGAAAGTTGTTGAACTCCTTTCGACACACGACTCCAGACACTGCATTCTTAGATGGATCCAAGTTGTTCATCCCGCCAAACCCAAACCCCAGAGTTGAAAAGTGTTTTTGAAATATGTTTAAAGCATATTTTCTTTTAAAAGGATAAGTTAAGGCATTTGGTGGGTTAGATACGCAATGTCACTACATACTTAAACTATAATCCTCATGTTCAAAACAGTTTGTTTCCATGTTTTGGCTTATTTGACCCCTTCTGTATTGATTTGCTTATACCAGTTACATTGCTGAAATCTGAAAATACCTAGTTTGAAATACAAATTTGTCCTGCTTTTAACAACCACCTCAATGTTGTTGTTCTTTCACTCCTATTACACTACAAGCCAGTGTCCTCATCTCTCTCTCTCTGTCTCTCTCTCTCTCTCTCTCTCTCTCTGCCCCCCTGAATGCTGTAATGGCCGCACCCCTGCTGCTACATGCCAAGGTGTCTAGGTTTTTAGTACAAACTTGGGATACTTTAGTTCAGCCTTTCTCAACCTTGGGTCCCCAGATGTGGTTCGACTACAACTCCCATCATCCCTAGCTAGCAGGCCCAGTGGTAAGGGGTGATGGGAGTTGTAGTCAGCAACGTCTGGGAATTCAAAGGTTGAGAAAGGCGGCCCTAGATCCGCGATGTCTCAGAGGGTCTTTGTACCTGAAATATGTGCTCATCCATATCTGAGATACAAGATGCCCTGGACATAAAATTCTGAGTTGACTGAATTCCTCTAAATGGATTCAGATGCTATGGAGAACTTCATTTCCCAGGTTCCTTGGTACCTGGGATACTGCCATAATAGCATGCAAGATGCCAACAAATGGCTATTAGTTATGATGGCTGTATTCTACCTCCACCGTTGGAGGCAATATGTTTCTGAATACCATTTGCTAGGGATCGCCAATGGGGATCATGCTATGGGGCTCAGGTCTTGAGAGGAGACTTCCTGTGGGCAACTGGTTCAGCTGAACTCCTCTTATGTCCTTATGAATTACAAAACCAATTACACAGACTCATCCTTACACTTTCAAATTTACAATACTGAAATTTTTTTTAAAGCACTTTTAGTGAAATGAAATTAATTGAGCCTGTAAGTTTACAAAATAATTTTAAATTAGAATTGCCACCACATTGACTTCAGCCTTTAGAATTTGCTAGCTCTGAGACCTTGGCGGGACTTCTCTGCTCCTTTGTTTCACCATATATTGGCAAAATACCTGCCTATTGATGGCAAGTATCACATGCCACATTAAACCCTCGTTGTAAACAAACCTATGGTTGAATGTGACTGTACTGGGACAGGCTGCTAAAGAGTTCGCACTGCAGCAAAATAAGCCAGAGTCCGGCTTGTCGTGTGTGAAGCCAGGATCATGGCTTGTTTCTCTCCAAACAAATGATAAGTGGAAAGCTAAGAACAAGAGCTGAAGTGAAAAAAACCACAAACCCAGATTCAGACAACACAACAGGCCAAATCTGGCTTGTTTCATCTGCAGCACAGCAGAAGAAGGAGAAGCAGAGTGGAGTGAGAATTTTTGAGCAGCATCAGTATGCTGCAAATATACATTAAACCATCATTTGTTTTCAGATATGGTTTAATGTGGCCCGTGAAGCTCAATGTTTTCCAGACACCAAGCTCCAAGTAAAACTGAAGGCCATGATGAGAATGTCATGCAAAACTTTAGTACACAAAGAAACGATGCTTTAAGATAAACACACTGATCTCAGAAAATATCTATGCAAATTTCCTCAAAACCACTTATGGCACATATGGAAGGAAATGCAGATTATTTCATTTCCAAACCACTAAGCACAGATTGAATCCACAGCAAAACAAGCCAATCAATACACAACGTAACAAAGAGTCAGATTGTTCTGGTAAGAAACCACGTTCGGCCCAAGTGAGCTATGCTACATTTTTACGATCAGAAAGCTCTCCCTCTTTCTTCCTGTTTTATTTTAAAGTAGAACTGTTAAGCAGTTTGTGATCAATGTGCATTGCATCCTTGAGTTAAAGGTAAAGGTAAAGGGACCCTGACTGTTAAGTCCAGTTGCGGACGACTCTGAGGTTGCTCATCTCGCTTTACTGGCCGAGGGAGCTGGCGTTTATCCACAGACAGCTTCCGGGTCATGTGGCCAGCATGACTAAGCCGCTTCTGGTGAACCAGAGCAGCGCACGGAAACGCCGTTTACCTTCCCGCCAGAGCAGTACCTATTTATCTTCTTGCACTTCGACATGCTTTCAAACTGCTAGGTTGGCAGGAGCTGGGACCGAGTCATGGGAGCTCACCCCGTCGAGGGGATTCAAACCGCCAACCTTCTGATCAGCAAGCCCTAGGCTCTGTGGTTTAGACCATGAGTTAGTGACTAGTTATTCACAATCTCTGAATGGTTAAAAACAAAGAAAATGAACGAAGGAAAAAATAACCCACATAACCCTTTTTGTTCTTGAAATCACAAACATGGTGACCTGAAATTGGGGCCACCCTAAAACTTGAACATGTTGGGTCCCTTTTTCTGTTCATTTTCCAGCTCTAGGACATTTGTTTTGAGAGGAGATGACACAATATTCCACATGTGGCTGGAATATAGGTTCACATAAGAGCACTGTGGACCTGAAGTTTGTCCTTGCAGATTCTCCAAAAGAAAAACAAGAAGACTGGCACGCTTCCACATCCTCTTTACCAAACTCGATTATTGGAATGAAAACGCAGGACTGAAATGTTATTTGTCACAATGAGAAACAAACTCATGTCAAACCTGAACTCCGTAGAACCCTAATAGGTCTGCAGTTTAGCATTACATTATTTAATCTCACCAGTTAGCTTTTTTTAATTTATTTTTTAAGGAATTTGAGAACTATATGTCATGAGCCTCGCAATGTTGTTGGGCCGGGAGTCAGGGCATTACACCCTAATCAACTTTATAGTGAATTATTGTGTTGTACGATATTTAAAAAACTCAGCCAAGTCTAGTGGCGCTCCCTGGTATCCATAGTTAAGACTATACACAGGCAAAAACAAGATTAATAATTTCAGAACTGAACCCAAATAGGGTGGTCACAGTATCTGCCACTGCTGAATAATTACATACCAGTGTCACTAAGTTTGGTAAAGTCCTGAAAGCCTAATTCGGGGGGGGGGGTATATTAATGCACAAGGACAAAAAACACAAACGAAATAGCAGAATCTCTTTTTGGAGGGCTAATTGGTATTTTATCACTGAGAAACTAAAATACTCCACTTTTACATGTCCCTTGGTTCCATACCAGTCAATGTTTTCTGGTAAATCATTAGCCCCCTTCCCAAATTGTTTAGGGTTCCTCATCTCATAGAGGATGACTCTCCATAGGACTTTTGCCAAATATGCAAGGGTAAGAGGGGGTGAAGCCAGGACAGTGCAGGAACCCCAGGATCAAGGCAGAGGGGCAAGGTTGGATTTAGGTTTGATGAGGCCCTAAGCTACTGAAGGTAATAGGGCCCTTTATATGTCCAGCTGTCCTTTGCCAACAACAAATTGTTGCTGTTTTTTCTGTTGAATATATGCTATATGGTAATTTATGGACCTAATAGGTATCTAAAGTCATTTGCACATGTTGCCATGCAACTAGTCCATGCAGAATGTAGGCACCCTATTTATAGAAATGAGCAAACCAGTGATATTTTAGGGAGCAGGCTAGCAGGCAGGGCCCATTACTTACATCATAGGAGCCGACACAACACAAAACACTGTTGCTGTATGTAGGTTTTATTTTATTTGTTATTTATCTTATATTTTGGAAATGTACAGCCAGGTGTGTTTTTTCCTTTAAATTTTTTTTGGGGGGCCCCCAAAAGAGTGGGGCCCTAAGCTATAGCTTGTTTAGTTTAGACGTAAATCTGGCACTGCAGTGGGCCATGTGACATTTGGGGTGGGCCAAGAGGTATGAACCATCTTCCACACACACCCCAAAAAGTGCCTTTCACACAGAGGACTGATGCCTCCACGGGGTCATTCTTCCTGGCAAATCGCTTTCACGACTTTGTCATTTCAAAATGCCTTTGGTATAGGACTCCAAAAATATATAAGACAAGTAAAAAAAATCTGCTGGAAATGTAAGGAAGGAACCTTCTACCATATGTGGTGGTCATGTAAGGTAATAAAAGCATTCTGGGAAATGATCTATAATGAATTGAAAAAAATGTTTAAAATAACCTTTATAAAAAATAAAAAAGAAGCTTTTTTACTAGGAATTGTATGTTCCGACATCCCAAAGGAGCAGAAAAGATTTTTTACATATGTGACAACAGCCACACAGATGCTACTAGCCCAAAGATGGAAAGAAGGCAAAGTCCCTACCAGAGAGGAATGGCAAACTAAGCTGATGGACTATGGCGAAATGGCAAAACTGACCGGAAAGCTTAGGAACCAAGAAGAACAAAACTTCAACAAAGAATGGGGAAAAATTATAATTTTTCAAGGAGACCACTGTAAGCAGATGAAAACATTCACAGGATTTAATAACACTTGTAATATAGCAAATATCATGAACAATATGGAGAGATGTAAAAAATGGATTATGAAATAATATGCACTTGAAAAGGTTGATAATAGGACCCACAGAGGGGAGAGTGGGAAGTCTGGAGATTCAGGGAAATCTCTAAATATGGATATGTATTTTGTATTGTTATAATTCTACACTTGTAAAATCAAATAATTTTTTTCCCAAAAAAGCAACAACCTGTTAGAATGTGTGTGCACTGGAATTTGAGTTTCTATTCTTCATCACACATGTGCACATTGCAAATTGGACAGCTCATTCATTAGAGCATCAGACTCTTAATCCCAGGGTTGTACGTTTGAGCCCTACATTGGGTAAAAGATTCCCTTCTAACACTACAACTCTATGATTTTATGAGCATGGACACCAAGGGACAAGGACATATGCCCACTATTCTACATGCTGTGGTTGGAAATATCCATGTTTACCTAGTATATTTTCTTTACTTATATAAATTTATTTATTTGGTTTTTCAGATTAAAATTTCACAGTCACACGTCTAACATACAACATAAAAACAAGATTCCAAGGAATCTCTTGGACTTTCCTCCTCCTCTTTGTGGGTCCTATTGTCAATCATTTCCTCCTGCATCTTTTATACTAATCCAAATCTTTTATCTCTCCATTGTATCCAAAATTCATCATTAAACGACAAGTGACATTCCAACCCTACTAACGATCTTAGCTGTTTACAATGGTTTTTAAGATAAATTATAAAATTTCCTCATTCCTTATTAAAGGAATTATTCATTTTAGCCATTTTGGCATAATCCATCAACTTGATCTTCCATTCTACTCTGATAGGGACTTTATCTTCTTTCCATCTCTGGTACCTCGTATAATTTCAACCAAGGGCATCTACCTTCATGGTTTTGAAATGCTGAGATCTGACTGAGCTTATGGCTCAGTTGATTCTTCCTTGCTTGCCTCGATGTGAAACATCAGTGCCCTGCTTCCCTGTCCACCCCAACCTTTCGCCGCCACTGAAACAGGAAGCACTGTCGAAAGCATTTTGAGGTGCATTTGCTTCATAATAACCATAACCATATCCACTTCAATATTAGTGGCTTGGTTAAGTTTTAGGTAACAGCAGTTGTAGTTAGTGTTGCACAAGACACCCTGAGACAAGGTCAGGCATTGTATAAAGCAGGAGTGAAAAAACTGTGGCCCTCTAGATGTTGACGAACTGCAAATCCCATCATGCCAAATCATTTGCCATGCTGGTTAGGGCTGGCTAGAGTTGGACTCCAATAGCAACTGGAGTGACACAGGCTCCTCAACCTTGGAATAAAGCATGCAGAAAATAAGAGACGTCAGCAAGCTGTTATTTATTGGCTGGGGAAGGGAAGAGAATGGCCGCTCAGATAACAATCCTTGTTGCACTATCATTGCTCCCGTGTCCACCTGTGACCCATCAGAGAGTATCCATTCAAAAGTGAGATCCCTGCCCGACCCCCACTGAAACAATCCAGTTCCAGATATCTTTCCGAGAGAAGCTGCACACAGGTTTCATCTGGGCAAAGCAAAAAAAGGAATCAACACGCGTCACTCAAACGTGAAATGCCATTTCCTCCTTCCCTCACCCGTGGCTAATTTTCCACGCAGAGAGACCAGCTGCATTTAACAGCTCCATAAGAAAACATCTCCTGCAATTAGGAAGCCCACCTGAAAATGAATTTCTGGGTTACATAAAACGATGCTGCGTTTTTACCTTTTCTTCCCAGCCTCTCGTGCTGCACGGACTGATTACCTTTTCACCTCGCACAGACACAAAAGGTTTGACCAGGAACTTGCAGACACAGCTTTGGAAAATATTCCAATGTCACTGAGCTAAAAGGCCGCCCGAGTTGACTGAGCTGCAAATTCGCCTCTGGGTGTATCACATGGCTGAGGCTGTTGCCTGCCTCTGTATGAACTGCCTTGTTCTCTGAGAGTTTACCTCTCCAATTCCACCGCCCCCCTTCTCTCTGACTTCCTTTTAAAAGGAAAGGTCCGTGTATTTTTCCCTTTGACATAACTGAACTATGTAACTTAAAGCTTCTCACACTATTAAATTTCAAGGTCTCTAGTTGCTTCTGTGATGCATTGTATTAAACAGAATTTAGGGAAGCCATAAAATCATTAAAAGTGTGGTGTTTATGGATAAATCTACAGGTCAGATTATCTGCTTCTCACTCTCTCTCTCTCTCACACACACATATACTCAAAAACTATTTTAGAACATGCTTCAAGAAAAACTCATACTTGAAAATATAACATATACTGATTTTTCCAGCTCTTCTCTTTCACCTCAGAAACACAGTCATCATAGCCACTGATAATAAGTCTTGTACTCCATGAATTTGTCTGATTCTCTTTCAAAGCCAGCCAAATAGTCCAGCTCCCATCAGCATCTACCAGCATGATGGAGGACGCTGGGAGTCATAGCAAACATCTGGTGGGCACCTGGTATGGCAAGACTGCTCTGTTCTTACCATATTCCTATTTGCTGTGGATATAGACCAATTCTGTACCCACCTTCTATACCTATTCTTCTGTCCATTCTCACATATTATTATAAACCTGGTCTCTTGACAGGGAACTTAAAATAAGTAAAATAGGGTTGCCTCTCTTTTTTTGGCCAAAGTTTTTCAGCTATTTTGAAGGAAAATCACCAAAAATGACACTGCCGACACGAGTTGCCCGGACACTGTTTCCGAAGGCCAAAATCTGGCTATGTCCAGGAAATTCCAGGTGTGTGTCAACCCTAACCTGGTAAAGTCATTAAACCAGTGAGTTTTACAGGGCAGTGATATGCATGTATACTCTGACGTTAAGTCCTATTGCATCCAACGTGACATACTCTCAAGAAAGCAAGTGTGCACAGCATCACAGCCAAAAGCGGCTTCTGTTGTAAGGGCATTGCAAGAACCAACAACGGTGCAACAGGTCACAATGTACAGACAGCAAAACACACACAGTTTCACCACAGTCTCCCTGAGATAATGCTCAAAGCGTTGGGAACTGGAGAGCAAGTCTTTTCTTAACAGCATCCCACCTGTCGGCATCTTTCAACGCTATAAGGAAGCAAGACGTGCAGGAGTTAAACCTCCAGGACAAGTGGGGAAAGGTTGCTCCCTCTGAGGTTGTGGCCCCAAACATCCATCAAGGCACCATTCGTGAGGTGCCATTTTCACCACAAAAGGCAACATTTTGTGAGGCACAGTCACGTTGGCCAACCTATCTGCCCGCTCTTCCAACACAAATTTCCCATGCCCATTCACACATCCACTGAGCCTCTTTATAGCTTCTTGGGGAGGAGAAGGAAAAAAACAAACTCGTCTCCACCGCCAAAGCAATCTGGGCAGTGCCCTCTCACAAAACGGTCCTTCCATTTTGCCCAAAACACTGAACACAGCCACCATGTTGGAAAACACCACTGCCACAATCAGTAACGCAATAAGCTGCTACAGGTTTTGCACACTTCCTGGAAACACTGGACACGGGCAATTCTTTGCGGAGGGGGGAAAACAACACCACTGATATTCTTCTACGAGACCATAAAAAGGAGGAGGAAATCCTCACGCTACACAGCATATTCCTCACAGACGCAAGCAATTATCAATCCAATCACTACTGTTCAATCTATATACCTCAATTATGGCCTGGATTTCTTATTAGTATCAAAGCTCATTACCTCAGTAATTTGGCACTCTGAAAGCTCTTCAAGGGAAAGGAAGGAGGAAAGGGACCCTAGTATTCTGGAGAGCGTTGGTTTTGTTTCAAAGGATATTTACTGAAATGCATGAAACCACAGCCGAGCTGTTCTGATTAAAGCTCCCATTCCCAAGTACCGCTAAACAGAAACAAATGCTACTCTTAGCTTTCATTCCACAAAAATGCTTCAGCCTCGATTATACTAATAGGCTGAAAACACTTATCCTCCCCCGCACCCAAATAATATATGTATGTCAGAGGTTTACAAAATACCCTTTAGCACCAATGATGGAATGGACACAGGGATGCATGTAAGACGGCTGCCTGGACAGAGTTAGACTATTGGCTTATCTAACGTAACATTAGCTACAATGATTAGCAGAAGTTCTCCTGAGACAGCCCTGAAACTTAATAAAGTTCCTGTCAGTCAATGTAGACAATACTGGGGAGGCTGCCCAAAGGCACTTTCCAGCATTCCTATGTTACTGCACATTGTACAAACTCTTTAAAAAAATATTTATTTGGTTTTTCAGATTAAAATTTTACAATCACATATCCAACAAGACAAGATTCCAAGGACTCTCCTGGACTTTCCCCCTCCCCCTTTGTTGGTCTTATTGTTAATCATTTCCTCCTGCATCTTTTATGATAATCCCAATCTTTTACATTTCCATTGTGTCCAAATTCACCATTAAACTACAAGTGTTATTCCAATCCTACCAACAATTTTAGCTGTTTACAATGACTTTTAAGATAAATTATAAAAATTTCTCCATTCCTTATTAAAGTTTTGGTCTTCCTGATTTCTGATTCTTCCAGTCATTTTAGCCATTTTGGCATAATCCATCAACTTGATCTGCCATTCTTCTCTGGTAAGGAATTTATATTCTTTCCATCTATGGGTGAACTCTTGAACATTGTACAAACTCAAACTCCATTACACAAAAAAGGGAAACAGGGAAGAAAAACCCAGGAGAATGCAAGCAATCAACTGGATTCCCAGGCCTTTAAATTACCCTTTAACCTTTTTATAATGCTATTCTGAACATCGTATATTTTAGTCCCTGCTTAATACTTATTGTTTTTGCTAACATGGCTGGGGTTTCTTAACCTGACATTACTGTGACAGGGCTGAAGTTGCTTTTGTGGCAGTTAACCTGCGAGTGTGTGTGTGAGAGAGTAATGTTTATATACTGCTATATCATGAAAATATATCACAGCAGTTTACAATATAGAAACATAAAACCAAACAATAACATTAGAGAAAGTTAGAAATGACTTAAATAGAAAAAGGAATTAAAACAAACCATCAACGGGTCATGGGGGGGTATTCTTAATTGCCTGCATAGGCCTGGAAGAATAAAAGGTAAAGGTAAAGGTACCCCTGCCCGTACGGGCCAGTCTTGACAGACTCTAGGGTTGTGCGCCCATCTCACTCAAGAGGCCGGGGGCCAGCGCTGTCCGCAGACACTTCCGGGTCACGTGGCCAGCATGACATCGCTGCTCTGGCAAGCCAGAGCCGCACACGGAAACGCCGTTTACCTTCCCGCTAGTAAGCGGTCCCTATTTATCTACTTGCACCCGGGGGTGCTTTCGAACTGCTAGGTTGGCAGGCACTGGGACCGAACAACGGGAGCGCACCCCGCCACGGGGATTCGAACCGCCGACCTTTCGATCGGCAAGCCCTAGGCGTTTAAAAGTTGGCACTGAATCTCTAGTGGCAGGGTGTTCCACAGGACTGGGCCTATGACACTAAAGGCTCAGTTTCTCCCTGTTGTCAAATGAGCCTCACCAACTCGGAGAACAACCAAAGATGCTCCTGCAGATGATCTCAGTGATCAAGCTGGAATATAAGGGTTCGGGCAGTCCCTGAGGTATCATTTTATTTATGAACAGTCTGTATCTTCTTGTGTTTGAATGCTTTACTTCTGTTGTTTTGCATTGCTGCCTACAAACTTCTGGCATGGAATGGCAAATAAGCAAACAATCAGGACAACTTTAAAAGCATCCTTTTGAATCTCGCAGGGAAAGAATATTAGGTTTAAGGAGAGAAGGGCAACATCTAGCGGACTGTTTAAAAAGCTCGAAGCCAGAAATGCTTGAAAAGTCAGATCTTTGTGAAGTCCCAGACAAAATGACCAGATTTGCACTGCTGAGACTGACATATGCCTCTCAGTCCTAACTCAGGTTGTTGTGATGAAGTTCTCAGCAGATTAAACATACTTTTAAAAAAGAAGAAGTAGTCATATAGCTGAAAGAAAAGAACCCATTTCAGGGTTGGTGACATGACAGAAAAATGTTCCCCATCAAATCAGCATAGCCTTGCAAAAGGCACATTAAATTTGTCTGACATTAGTTTTAGGGTTTGTTTGTTTTTAAAAAACGCACACACCCTGAATTATTATTTTTTTGCGGTTGCCTATTATATAGGATAGGGAGGCGGGTGGCGCTGTGGGTTAAACCACAGAGCCTAGGACTTGCTGATCAGAAGGTCAGCGGCTTGAATCCCCGCGACAGGGTGAGCTCCCATTGCTCGGTCCCTACTCCTGCCAACCTAGCAGTTCAAAAGCACGTCAAAAGTGCAAGTAGATAAATAGGTACCGCTCTGGCGGGAAGGTAAACAGCGTTTCCGTGCGCTACTCTGGTTCACCAGAAGCGGCTTAGTCATGCTGGCCACATGACCCGGAAGCTGTACACCGGCTCCCTCGGCCAATAAAGTGAGATGAGCGCCGCAACCCCAGAGTCAGCCATGACTGGACCTAATGGTCAGGGGTCCTTTACATTATATAGGATATCTGATGCTACAATCCACCCTCCAACCATAGATGGGGAACCTTTGGTATGTAGACCTAATGAGCCATGCCAGCCCCCCCCCCCAATTTGGAATACAAGGCCATTTTGGCCAAGCCATGCCCACCTGGTCTGCTCACCTGACGCTGTATATGACAGAGAAGGCCAGGTAAAGAGAAAGGCTGTGGGGTTGCAGGCACTGTTGGCCAGCTGACTGGTGGCACCTGCAAAGACCTGTGCAAGGCCCTGCACACACCAACTACAGTGGTAGCTCTGGTTAAGAACTTAATTTGTTCCGGAGGTCCGTTCTTAACCTGAAGCTGTTCTTAACCTGAGGTACCACTTTAGCTAATGGGGCTTCCCACTGCCACTGCGCCACCACCGCCACACGATTTCTGTTCTCATCCTGAAGCAAAGTTCTTAACCCGAGGTACTACTTCTGGGTTTGTAACCTGAAGCATATGTAACCCGATCTACCATTGTACTTTGAAAGCACCAACTACCAACTGGGCATCAGCACATGGTGCAGTGCACGACACTTTGCAAGCCTTCGTCATCAGCTGATTGTCAGGTTTTTTGCGTACTGCACTGTGCACAAACAGTTCACCTGATGCCATTGTGACATTAGGTGATTGAGAGGTGGACAGCCCCGCCCTCCCTCATATATGTCCTGCAGAGGATAGGACAGTTAAGTTTGCAGTCCACCACCCAAATCCAATTTCCTGCCCCTGTCCTACAGTGGATTATTTTTAAAATAATAATTATAATTATAATTATAATAATACAGCTTAATGCAGAAACGGAATGGAACTATGTATAAGACCGTATGAAAGAGCAAATGATATATACGTGTGTCAGGTTAAAAGTGCATATGGAAGGCATCTTCAAGTCCTTGCAGTTTGTATCATTACAGCACTACATAGGAGTAGAAATTAATCTAATGTGTTCCTAAGCTTAGAGTAGCTCGCTCAACCTATTAAACAAGTCACATCAGAAAAAAAGCCCCATCTGAATTTCTCTTTTAGATATGAGAGCAAAATTGAGTTCCAAAATCTGCAGTGCCACCAATTCATTAGCAATCTGCCATTCTATTCTATTTTATTTTATTTTCAGACTTAAGTTTGGAACATTGTGCATGCCGAGTTTGCTGCACTTCCAAACTGCACATTTCCCCACTTTACATCTTACCAACAAGCATTAGTACACATGTTCATTCATTAAACCACAGCATAAAATCAATGAATCCTCATATTTCTGTGCAATCACATGAGGATTCCTTTTTTGCATCTACGGACATTCGTAACCTGCAAGAGGTGGCGGAGGTAAGGATGCAAAGTGAAAAGTCAGAAGTTGCGCGGGTACATATTCCAATATTAATTTCAGACATTCTCGTATTTAAACCAGAAATCAGGTAAAAGGGTGGAGAAAACCTATGCGGTAATGATGGAAGAAATGTGCATATTTGCTTCTGACATCTAACCTGTGATGATTTTATGCATAATACCGCTCGTGCATATCAGACAGATAAAAACTGAGAATGCTAAAGTACAGGTTGAACAAACACATACCCCTGTGTTGCAAAATGTGACAATCTACAAAAAACGCAAACGCAACACGCTGGCTAATAACGGTTAGTAAATATATAATCGGTATGATGTCATTCAAAATATACGAATAAGCCACTTCAAAACAATATATATAATCATACAACACATCTTACAAAATATACGCCGGCGGTTTGGCGCTCCTCGCTATTCATTGGTTGTTTGAATCTTTGTTTAACTCTGATACACGTAACAACTTGCAGTTACTTGTACATTTTGTGAAATGTGTTGTATGATATATATATTGTTTTGAAGTGGCTTGGCTTATTCGTATATTTTGAATGACATCGTACCAATTATATATTTACTAACAGTTATTAGCAAGCGTGTTGCATTTGCATTTTTGTAGAAAGTACAGGTTGAGACATAGTAAATACATACAGAACCCACTCCTGGCCGTGATGCCTACAAAACTCACACGCTCCACAAAACCTTCTGGTATCTTTAGGTAAACCACTTATAGTAAAATTCTATGCATTCCTCCTCTGAGGCAACTCCCATAGAGTTCAACTGGAGATACCAGGTAAATGTGTAGAAGAGGATTTGGGTTTGGAAATGATATACAATGAATTGAAAAGGATGTTCAAAATTACTTTTGTAAAAAAAAAAAAAAAAACCAACCCAACCCAGAAGCTTTTCTTTTGGGAATTATAGGGACAAAACTACCTAAATTGTATAGAAATTTATTGATGCTACTACAGCAGCAAGAATGCTACTTGCCATAAAGTGGAAAGAAGCAGAAGTCCCAGCAAAGGAAGAATGGATACAAAAACTTGTGGAATATGCAGAAATGGCGAAACGTACCGGAAGAATAAGAAATCAAGATTACAAACTTTTTATAAAAGAATGGAAATGGTTTATTGAATATTTACGGATAAATTGCAAACTGATAAAAACATTAGCAGGATTATTGTAATATCCTGCAGTTTCATAAACAAATATAGTTAAAGCAGACAATTAAATGAGCAAATTAAATGAATATGGATATGCAGAAGATATGGATATGCAGAAGATACTGAAAAATAAATTTAAGGAACCGCAGAAAGAGGGGGAAGGAAGTCAGACTTTGAAATGTTAAATTGATTGTAAAACTAATGAAATGTATAAACTTGAAAAGTATAAAAAAGAACCTTTTTTAAAAAAAAATGTGTACAACAGTATTCCCCAACCTGGTGCCCTCCAACTGTTTTGGGACTACAACTTCCATCAGCCCTAGCCAGCATGGCGAATGGATAGGCATAATGGGAACTGTAGTCCATCTGGAGGGCACTAGGCTGGGGAGGCTGGTTTGCAGCACGACGACTACTCCTTGTTTTTACTTTCTCCAGCCCAGATCTTTGGCCACCTGAAAACTCAATTGTACCACAGCTGAGGCCTGAGAGACCAAATAGGTTTTTCATCCGCCATGCAGATACTCTTTATATTTAAAAAAAAATTGATACTATTTGAAAAACTCAAACATAGTAATTAGAGCAAAAGCAGAGGCATGGTGTAAATTTGATTTGGAACCAAGTTAATAGAACTGATATCCCTGGATAAAAGGTGTACTGTTTTAATATACCAGGAACTGGAGATAATGAGTTCACGAAATTAAGCATTTCTAAGAGTACCCACTAAAAATAGAAATTTAGCACAGAAACCTCTACGAGTAGCCTGCAGTTTGTTTGTTTAGCGGAGCCCCATAACAGAGTCAAAAAGAGACAGAAAATGGACCGCGTTACTCCTATTTATCTAAAGCCAGTCAACTACCAACACCAGACAGTCTGCTAAGGGACTGAGAGCGGGTAGCAGAAAGTAGTACAAGAGCCAGAATCAGCTTCTGCTCAGGACACCTGCAAGACAGATGATCTTTTGCCCAATGCTGGAGCCAAATGCAGCATGTACAATTATTATTAATACATCAGTATTAATATGCATGGGCACTTGGCAGAACAACAACAAAAAGCCCGGTAAACTTCCTATCCCCAAGGAGCTGGCAATCTCAAGTCCAAGCCATCAGTGGAAAGCATGCCTGGGCAAGAAGTGCAGGAAAATGCTATTCTTAAACTCTACAGCAGAACCTTCACTTCTCAATGTACTTAGCAACGTAACGTTCCTAGTCAGGATCTTAGCCTTTCAAAAAAACCAAAGACTCCTGCCTGCTCTGTTAAGTTCTACAAGGTGCTGGATGCAAACAGCAAAAGCATTAAGATATGTTTGTCTTTAAAAAATACAGTGGTACCTCGGTTTACAAACTTAATCCATTCCAGTAGTCTGTTCTTAAGCTGAAACCATTCTTAAACCGAGGCACACTTTCCCTAATGAGGCCTCCCACTGCCAGTGCCCTTCCACCATTCGGCTTCCATTTTTAGACCAAGGTAAAGTTTGCAAACCCGGGCCACTACTTCCGGTTTTGTGGAGTTCGTAAACTGAATAGTTCGTGAACAGGGCTGTTCTTAAACTGAGGTACCACTGTATATGACATTTGAATTAAAGATTACATGGCCTACTGCCCCCTTTTGTAACATGCAAACGAACGAATGAAAACCATAAACAGTAAGCTCAATAAAACAAAGATGGAAGGTTTCATCAAATCCGAATTAGCTCTTGCCTGAAGAATCAAAAGATATTGAGCCACAAAATTCATTGACTGGGACCCATGGAATATGCTCATCATCTATAACTCTCAGTCTGGATTTTAAATTGAGGCTTCTGGTAGCAAAATATTACTGGAGTATAATAGGTTTCAGATATTGAAGAGCTTTTACTCTATCAAGATAAATAGATTAGCATTTTAGGGGATTGATGATGGTTGAATCAATGGCATACATACACCAGATTTACAATACCTATTTATAATCTCTTTGTTAATTTCTTCTTCTTATTCAGCATTCTATATATTGTTGTTATTGGTCGATTTAGATAACTGAGTAACAAAAAAACAACAAAAAAACCCCACCCTCTTCAACATACTTTGCAGCTGCCAAGAGCATCTGTAATAAGTTTATACAAGATCAAAGTGTCTAGGAAGTGCAGCACATAAAGGACGACACTGCATTTTGTAATTAAGTTGAATTTTCTGTATCCTGAAATTCTGATCAGCTGGTTCACTGCTCGAACGGCAAGTTTGTAAACTGGAATAAAGTTGAGTGACTCAGTGCCTACTATAAGCATGGGCCAATGGTATCAAACAGTATGGGAAACAGCCTTATTAGAAAAACTAACCCATAAACTGAAACTGACATGGGGACAAATAGAAGAAGACGCCTTCACCCCGGTATGGTTCTCCTTTATCACATACATAGCCCAACAAGAATCCACCAACAGCGTACAAATCAATTTGGCTAACCTGATCCAAAAATACACACACACCCCATGCACACACAAAAACAAATCCCAAAGACAACCAACCACAACTTAGGCCACCTGCTTAAAGGTAAAGGGACCCCTGACCATTAGGTCCAGTTGTGGCCGACTCTGGGGTTGCAGCGCTTGTCTCACTTTACTGGCCGAGGGAGCCAGAGTACAGCTTCCAGGTCATGTGGCCAGCATGACTAAGCCGCTTCTGGCGAACCAGAGCAGCACACGGAAACACCGTTTACCTTCCCGCCAGAGCAGTACCTATTTATCTACTTGCACTTTGACATGCTTTCAAACTGTTAGGTTGGCAGGAGCAGGGACCAAGCAACAGGAGCTCACCCCGTCGCGGGGATTTGAACCGCCAACCTTCTGATCGGCAAGTCCTAGGCTCTGTGGTTTAACCCACAGTGCCACCCATGTCCCTGTCTTACCACCAAGGAAATACAACAAGCAAATAGTAAGAGAATCCATACAAGTGACACTGACACAAAACCCCACACATCATCATCATCATATTTTATTTATATCCTGCCCTCCCCAGCCGAAGCCGGGCTCAGAGCAGCTAACAACATAGACTAAGTAGAAGCATAGAAGCATAACCACCCCACTCCACCCACCACTCCCTCCTCCCCCTTTTTTCTTCCTAACCTAACACTGTATGCAACACCAATGCCTCACAACAAATGAAACTGATCTGTAGAAAACACAAGTTGAAAAAAGAGACAATGCATGTATTTTTGTAAACTAAGAAATCTGTAATAATTTTTAAAAAAAAGGGGGGGGGGAGAAAAGCTTTCACCGTAGCCTTCACAGTAAGAAGTGGCAAAGCCTGCAGCATGAACCACGCCAATACGTTCTGTGAAGAACAAAACATTTCAACAGCCTTCACAAACTGTGCATTTGAATAGACCCTAAAGATGGTAAAAGAAGCAGATTACCACTGGAGACTCTTCCAAACAAGGCACTTCAATTATGCCACAGTATACCATTGTGATCATTCATCCAGTTGACATCACTGTTCTCACTTTCTCCAGTGAATAACTGTGACTGTAAGCTGCTCTTTAGGACTGCAAAGGACAGATTTAGAAACTCAGTTCCCACTATCTAGCATACTTGATTCTTAAACTGTGCTTTGAAGCAACTTAAAATACCCCAAGAATTGCTGAGCCCTTCAATTTGAGGTCCGCCTCCCCTTTCAATTTATAATAAAGGCTGCCTCAAAAAAAAAATCAAAACATATTTAAGAATGGCCCTGTCAGTGTGGAAAATTGTTTCCTTTTCAAGAAAGTCTGGTGCAAACATTTCAAAGCTCAAACCCATCAAAGATAGCCAGACGGTCAAGTAAAGTACATATGAAAAGAAAAAGAAAAAAGAAAAGCTCAGTGGTGAGTTCACTGTATGTCTAGTCATAACCAATCATATGTAAGTTCATGATGATCAGGTTATTTGTCTTGTCATTCATAGTATATATTTTCTGGGGCTTTAATTCCTTTTCAGAACTGAGATGCAACTGAATGCATGAACCACTGAAAAGCAAGAAATATCAAATATCCTGTTCATGAACAGGAATCTCAAGTCCTTAACATGATTACATGCTCCCCCATATAAGCAAATTCCCTGCATGCAGAAAAGTATCAAATCAGGCATATAGCTAAGGTGTAATATGCTAGTTTTCTAGGTTTGTAGGAAACATTTTGTATGGGGAAAAATATGGGCATCCCCAGCTGAAATAGTAAAATATAGACTGGTCACCAGAGGGTGAATTTGAACTAGTTGACTGCCCCACAGAAGCAGACTGGCAAGGTCACAGCTAGAAGGCGCTCATGCAAACATCCCTATATTTGGGAGCACAAATAGGATGTCCCCATTTTCACTGGAGAAATGTTGGAGGGGATGGAATAGGATGCCCCGATTTTCACCCGAGAAATGTCGGAGGGGACAAGAAAGGCCTTTGCGCTTAGATATCTGTCAGGGACTGGGCAGAGAAAGAATGGTGGAGACTGCCTCCCCATCCTGACCCCTCCAGAGAGGAGGAAGAGGAAGACAGTATAGATTTACAACAGGGGTTTGAGGGAGGTCGCAGCTCAGAGGCAGATGAAGGGAAGGGTTGGGAAATCATGGGAGAGCCAGAACAACACCCAGCTGACACGTTGTCATTAGAAAGCATCCCAGACCCTCCATCTCCCAGAACCCGGGCAAGCCTTAAAAGTAGGAGAGCAAAGAGCTCAAAGACAGAGGGCATGTAGCAGCACCCGTAAGAGAGATGAATGAGGAAGTGGGAAAGACAGGGGGGTAGAGATTCACTTGGGACAACCCCATTATCCAGGAGGCTGGGTTCTATAGCCTCTCTCTGTGATAAATGAAATAATAAGAAATTTTCCTTGTCTTTACACTTTCCTGGGCATCTGGCTGGGAGCCGCTGACAACATCCTGACAATATCACAGTCCAAGGATCTAGTCCAGTTACTCACCCTGTCAATATAGAGCGAGCATTGGGATTGCACCCCTGATACAATTCAAAAAGGGGGAGGCGATGGCAGAGATGGAGTGCAAGGTACTGATTTGTGTGCAAGCACACTCATCCCAAATACATGTGGCGGAGGGTGCCCACAAGCCCTTCATAGTTTGGCTCGTTTGTGAACTGACTCCCATTTCTGCCAAAGCTGGTTTGAGGACTTTGAGCGTTCTCCTCCACAGAACAATTCCACAGCCCCGCTCTTAATGCACAACTGACCTTAATCTTTGAACCCTGCAGCGTACGGAAAGCTAAAAAGTAGAAAATGCTGAGCTGCAGAGCCAGAGCTGGAATGAAGCTCCACTTAAGGGAATTCTGCCATCACAAGAGGATTGGACTTGATTATTCTTAAGTCTGACGTGACAGATGGTCTATCTCGAAGGAAGGAGATCCCATAACAGCCCAGCAGCACCATGTGCAGCGCAAAACTACTCGGAAGAAAGTCTCATCCTATTCAATGTTGCATTCTGAGCAAAAGTGTATGAGATGGCAGTCTTCACTGGTAAGCATTTATTTGACAACAATATTCAAGGCAACAAAACTATTTAAATGTGGCATTCAGCATGCCAATTAGTAACTGTTAAAGGAGTTTTTTTTCAGCTGGAACTCACCAGAATTCAGATCTGGCACCTCTCAGGCGGGCACCATTGCCATGATAAAAGAACAAGGGAGGTGTTCATGGTGAGTTCTGGCACCCCTTTTTCTATATAAATAGCACTGACTAGTAGTATCAAAAGGGATGCGGGTGGCGCTGTGGGTTAAACCACAGAGCCTAGGACTTGCCAATCAGAAGGTCGGTGGTTCAAATCCCCGCGATGGGGTGAGCTCCCGTTGCTCAGTCCCTGCTCCTGCCAACCTAGCAGTTCGAAAGCACGTCAAAGTGCAAGTAGATAAATAGGTACCACTCTGGCAGGAAGGTAAACGGCGTTTCCATGTGCTGCTCTGGTTCGCCAGAAGCGGTTTAGTCATGCTGGCCACATGACCCGGAAGCTGTACGCCGGCTCCCTCGGCCAATAAAGCGAGATGAGCGCTGCAACCCCAGAGTCGGCCACGACTGGACCTAATGGTCAGGGGTCCCTTTACCTTTATTAATATCAAATCACAGCCAAATTTTATCGTAAGAGCAATATTATTCACATTAATAATCTCAAGGGTAGAAACCATGGCTTCACTACATGGGAGCTCAATCTTGAGTTCAAAACTCATGGAAAGGGCTCATCCAGCCTTGACCTAGCCCTGTCGCTTTCCTGCAGGGAAAACCCCATCTTTAACGCTGAATCAGAGCAAGCATTAATTGGGTTTTATCAGGATTGAGGTTTGCTCCGATTTATCGCTAAAGAGCAGGTTTACCTGGGGAAAGCGGTACGGCAAGGGCAAAACCACACGGATCTGTGCCTAGAAAGCCCAGGACAAGCAGAAAACCACTCATAGAATCCTAGAATCTTAAGAGTTGGAAGGGACCCATAGGGTCATCTAGTCCAACCCCCAGCAATGGAGGAATCTCAACTAAAGCATCCATGACAGATGGCCATCCAACCTCTGTTTCAAAACCTCCAAGGAAGGAGAGTCCACTACCTCCTATGGAAGTCTGTTCCACTGCTGAACAGCTCTTACTGTCAGAAAGTTTTTTGGAATGTTTAGTCAGAATCTCCTTTCTTGCAACTTGAAGCCATTGGTTCGAGTGCTACCCTCCAGAGCAGGAGAAAACAAGCATGCTCCCTCCTCCATGTGACAGCCCTTGAGATATTTGAAGATGGCTATCATATCTCCTCTCTGTCTCCTCTTTTCCAGGCTAAACATACCCAGCTCCTTCGAGCGCTCCTCATAAGGCTTAGTTTCCAGACCCTTGATCATCTTGGCTGCTCTCCTCTGCACACATTCCGGCTTGTCAACATCCTTCTTAAATTGGGGTGCCCATAACTGGCACAATATTTGCTGGACAAAGGACAACCAGAAATGTAGACACACCCTAAGACTGTGGTGTCCAAACTTTTTTCAAAGAGGGCTAGATTTGATGAATTGAAGGGCTGTAGGGGCCAACAAAAGGACCAACCAAAGTTGTTGACCTTTTTTTAGGATTGAAGTTCTTGAGCTTTTTTTTTAGAATTTTATTCCAAGAAATAAACTGCCACAGGGGCCGGATTAAACTGACCGGCGGGCCGCATTAAGACATGCCTGCCCTAAGATGCAGATACGCAAGGTGGTAATAGAACAGTTCTAACCTAATACGAATAGGCCTGACAGCTCTATGCATTGAAACCCTTTACTCTAACCAGCGGTTCTCAACCTGTGGGTCCCCAGACGTTGTTGGACTACAACTCCCATCACCCCTAGCTAGCAAGGCCAGAGCTCAGGGATGATGGGAGCTGTAGTCCAACAACATCCGGGGACCCACAGGTTGAGAACCGCTGCCTGTTCTTTCTGTAACCAAATACTGTGAATAATCTTTGCTGATGACATTAAGTTTTCTGGGGAATGAGGGGGTGTGGGGGTCACTGGGTGCTGCGGGGCAAGGGGGACTAGTGTTTTTGAGTTATGAATTTACAGTATGATTTCAATCTACAGTGGTACCTCTGGTTAAGTACTTAATTCGTTCCGGAGGTCCATTCTTAACCTGAAACTATTCTTAACCTGAAGCACCACTTTAGCTAATGGGGCCTCCTGCTGCTGCTGCGTCGCTGGAGCACGATTTCTGTTCTCATCCTGAAGCAAAGTTCTTAACCCGAGGTACTATTTCTGGGTTAGCGGAGTCTGTAACCTGAAGCGTATGTAACCTGAGGTACCACTGTATTTTTTTGTGCCTGTTCTGAAACTCAATAAAAAATATATGTTCAAAAAAACCTCACTGTAAGAAAGAGTGAGATGAATTCTGAACTGTTTAGCTCTCCCATGGATCACTGTGGTAGCTTTCATTAGCATAATTGAGAGCATATTTTATTCTGACCTTTGTAAAAGCTCTCATTTCCCAAACGTGATGGATACTGAATTGCTTTTTCTGAACAAATAACCATCATTTCCTATGGGAAAGCTGCCAATTATACATCGGAGGAAAAGGCTGTATCAGATAACATATAGACATTCGGAAAGTGAGCCCAGTTTTGACAATTCTAACCTTGAAGTCAAGTATCAATAAACTGTACTTCCACTTAAACAAAATAAATAAATATATATATGGCTTTCGGTTTAAATTTTGTAACCATTTCTTAATCTGTCCTGCTAAAAAGATGCAGCTAGGAAGTTCCAAATGGAGAGAAGAGTTGGCCTCCTATGAGAGTGAGAACATTTTGCAAGAGTCAGAGAGTCCCTGGGGCAGAAGATACCCTGACCCTTCATCCCTTACCTGCTCCTTTCCCCACTTTCTTCCCAAGATGTACCACAGCATCTTTTCCCTCTGTGTGGATTATCCAGCCATCAGTGGTGGTGGTTTGACAGTGGTTCTCAAAGCCTGATGGGGGCTCAAGGCCACTGATGCCTCTTGGGCAAGAGAAGATGAATGAACTCCAAAAGAAGTTGTGGGCAAGATGCAGGAGTGCCTTGTCTGGAGTCCAGTTCCCTGGCACTAATAATAATAATAATAATAATAATAATAATAATAATAATAATTTATTATTTATACCCCGCCCATCTGGCTGAGTTTCCCCAGCCACTCTGGGCGGCTCCCAATCAGTGTTAAAAACAGTACAGCGTTACATATTAAAAACTTCCCTGAACAGGGCTGCCTTAAGATGTCTTCTGAATGTCAGGTAATTATTTATCTCTTTGACATCTGATGGGAGGGCGTTCCACAGGGCAGGCGCCACTACCGAGAAGGCCCTCTGTCTGGTTCCCTGTAGCCTCACTTCTCGCAATGAGGGAACCGCCAGAAGGCCCTCGGCGCTGGATCTCAGTGTCCGGGCTGAACGATGGGGGTGGAGACGCTCCTTCAGGTATACAGGACCGAGGCCATTTAGGGCTTTAAAGGTCAGCACCAACACTTTGAATCGTGCTCGGAAACTTAGGGTTTGAGCCCCACCTGCACTGCAGGGGGTCGGCCCTTGCAGTCCCTTCCAATTCTACAATTCTATGGTTCTACGGTTCCTCCTCCTTACTTGCCTCGTCTTGGCATTGAGCCACCAGTATGGAATGATGCCTGGTTGTGTGGTTGGTCCTCCATAGTAGAAGAGGACAGTTTCCCTGACATTGTGTGCTGGGCCAGGGAGTAACCTGTGAAACACGGTCCAGGACCTGTCCAGAATCCTTCCGCTAGGAGTCAGTTTGACAGGGCCAAGGCAGGAAACCAGGCAAGGACAGGTACAGGATCTCAGGCAGGATCTGGCATACAGCAACGTTGCTTCCGCAACCTGTGGCAGGGTCTGACAGCCTTTTATCTTTGTCGGGGTAACAGCCGGTCCTGATCCCCTGGCAACTCACCTCCCTGTTTCACCCGAAGGAGAGCACTCCTCCTGCGAGTACTCCGCTCTCTCCTTCTCTCAGACCTCAGTCTCTGCTGCTCGGGAGACGTCGGTGGGTTACTAGACCCAGGGGCCGCCTCCCCCTCCCCTGACCCAACAGTGGAACAGCTGTAGGTGATGGCCCAGTTGAAGGCAATGAGGTAATCTCTGCATCTGGAGCCAGGGCAGGCTCAGGCCCCGGACTTGGCCCAGCTGGTGCTTGTTGCAGGGGAACCTGTGCAGACAGGAACTCTTCAGGGTCAGGCCCCAGACTTGGTTCAGATGATGCCTGAGGCAAAGGATCTGGTGCAGACTGAGACTCCTCTGGTTCCGAGTCTGAGCCCGAGTCCCAGGCCATCACACCTTGCCACCAAGGGACGGAATGAAGCATGGTGCCACATTCTTGGTGCCCCTTAATGGGCACCCACAGTGACAAACATAGTTGACCTCTGGTCTAAACGCCCTCCCCCCCCCCCAGCTCCACCACTCAAGACAACTGATGCCTTGGAGAGGCGATTGAAAGTAATAAAACATAAAAACTAAGATTGGCAGTGGCTGTAGCCTTAATACTACAGGGTCCCTCAACCCTGCTCTTCGTCAGAAGGCAGAGTCAAAATCTGGGCACTCCTCTCCAAACTAGGATGTTACAAGCTGTGGCTGAGCAGTTGCAGGTTCAACACAGCCTGCTCTGCTCTTTCTCATTCCTGCTTTGCAGAGAGGGTTGGGCTAGATGGCCTTTGGGAGTCTTTTCCAGCTCTCCAATTCTTTGATTCTATAAGCAGATAGTTTCTGCCCTTCGAAGGAAGTCAAACTCAACCTGCCTGTTCTCTTCCCACTTGATGAGAATCAGCTTGCCCTAGTCAACTGTTTATATTAAGCAACATGCACTTATATTTAGGAAATAGCAGCTAGGGAGCTTGATGTAATGTTTGTTGTTGTTTTTTTAATGATCTTCTGACAACGAGGTAGACCGTGATTTAAAACCAGCCCAACTTGGAGGTGTGGTGCGGAACAGGGCCTAAGCAAAACAATTCAATTGCATTTATTTAATTAGCAATCCTTGGCATTTCATCCCCTATTATCTCAAAACGTGGACAAGCAGTGGCAGCATATTTTCAGGGCTCTCTCTGTTGCTGCAGCCTCACTTCATTCTGCAGGCAAAGATAAAGGTGCCATTTCCCTTTGCCACAAATGGCAGGCAACCCTGGGGCCAACTCTATAGGGCTGAGGTGTCTTCCATCCCCTTAATAACTACGGGGAGGGGGCCAGGCCCCCTCAATGTTGAGGAGGCGTGTGGCCTCCTCCCGACGATGTGACGTCATACGCATGACATCACACACACGAAGTGCACTCTGGGCCCGCTCAATCATGGGCACAAGTCAGCACCTCTGATAGGTTTTGGAAAGGTGGTAGTGGGGCTTTTGGACCCTGCCGGACTCCCTCCCTAAGCCAGGCAGAAGCTTCCTCTGACTTTGGGAAGGAGGCACCAGGCTATAATACTTTAATACTCCAGGAACATTTAGTGGACCAGCCTAGTCAGTTGGCAGCACGCCACTAAAATCTATGGCTTAAATACCAGGTATCCCTTAACACTCAGATACATAAAGTGATGCCATGTAACCACAGAACTGAACTTAATTGAAAAGGATACCCTGGAGCACCTTCTCTCATGAAACCACCAGGCCCTTCGCTTTGCACATATTGCGGGCCCCTTTTTATGTCAAGTCCTTATTGATTTTGCAAATTTATATTCTACCTCGTCGCATAACTTTGAAGTGGCTTCCAATAACTCACAGTGAAATGTAATACTCTTAAGCAGCAACCCTTAGGAAAACCAAACAGACCATCAACCCATTTTTTTAAACCCATCGTAAAAGCTACTGTAAAACAGTCAACAGTACAATTGCGGCCACAGGGCTTCTGCGTGTTGGCCTTCACCCATTTGACCGCTGGAGAAGCGATGTAAGACAGACAGCTACACTTGTCCTAGATGTTTTGCTAAGGAGCTCCAATGCTATAGATCACGTCAACCGACTGTTTCATATAAATGTTAAATAGTACTGGAGAGAACACAGATCCCTATGGGACACAGCACAGCAAGGATAAAGCTGACACAGGCATTCCACAGGTGCATCCATCCCAAAAGAAATGAACTAACTGAAATTGAAATACTTTATTGTCACTTGTACAACTTGTATACAGTGAGATTACACGAGCACCCCCCACTCAGCTCTCTTAGTCTTAATTCCCCTCGTTTACTGTCGCACGCCCACCAAACCCGAAAGTCAGTTGCCCTGTTGTTATCTTTTCATTCAGCAGCCTGACAACCCATGGATAGAAGCTGTTCTCTACCCTGTTGGTGCAACTAATCATGTTTCTATATCTTCTGCCTAAGGGCAGGAGATCAAAAAAGTGCCAGCCAGGGTGTGAATCATCCCTGAGAATTTTCCTCTCTCCTGAGGCAACGTTCTTCTGCTATTTTATCCAGCGGATTCATGGGACGGCCCATAATATCTTGTGCTGTATTCACCATCCTCTGTAGGCACTTCCTATCAGTTGATGTCAAACCAGCATACCACACCGTGATGCAGTATGAAAGGACACTTTCTATTGTTGACCAGTAGAAGGAGATCATCAAATGTTGATTGACATCATTCTTCTGCAATACTCTGAGGAGATGGAGTCTCTGTTGGGCTTTCTTAACCACCTGGGTTGTATTGATTTTCCAAGTAAGGTCTTCACTGAGATAAACTCCTAGGAATTTAAAGGAAGAGACTCTCTCCACACAGCCCTCCCCGATGTACAGTGGAGCTAGTTCTCCTCTCTTCCTCCGAAAGTCCAACACCATCTCCTTTGTCTTGCTGATATTAAGGTGCAAGTTGTTCCCTAGGCACCATAATGAAGGGTTGGATCCAGGGCTGCAGTCAAAAGAGTAAAATGGGGCCACCATTCTCCCATCAAGCTATACCATTCTCAAGGCTGACCACATTATTCTGCCACTCGAAGCAGAAGACTGCACAAGCACCTCTCTCCAGGAGTAAAAATGCAGCAATGTTTAATTAACTAATAAGTTGCTAGGTGTGTGTTGTTGTTTTTTTACGACACTCAAAATCAGCAGCCCGAGGCTAGCTGTCGCAATTTGTCTAATGGTAGAGCCGCCCTAGGTTTGAAATTGGGTCTGGCTGCAACTTGATCGTTGCCCTTTAAAAAGCAGCAACAAGATGCACCCAGGTCTAAGCAAATTAGACAAAAGAAGATCCAGCCCCTTCCATTCTTTCTTCACAAGAGTCAAAATAGCACATTATGACTCTCCAAGCCCAAACCTGCTAAAAGGTCTGTCTTCAGTATTAAGAGTAACTGCCAGATTCGTCCACAGTGTACAATCTGCTGATCAAACTTTACTTTGTGTGGGACAACTGAGTTGGTAGAACATGAGACTCTTAATCTCAGGGTTCTGGGTTGGTGCCTCATTCTGGCTTAAAAGATTCCTGCATTGCAAGGGGCTGGACTAGATGATTCTCGTGGTCCCTTACAACTCTACATTTTTTTAGTGCAGAAAGTATTGATCTGATGTGTAGAGATCTTTCCTATTCTAATTAATTCAAGAAGGTTCTGGAAGCTTCTCTATGTGAAATAAACAAGCAGAAGGTTCATGATGTTTGGGCTATTCCTTCAGAGAAGCTGAGTACAGCTGGTTTAAATTGGTTCTCTTATCTCTTCTGTCAAGGTCATGCTGACTATAAAAGTAGGGCCAGAGGGAGCCTGGGTTTCACTCTCTTTCTTTCTTTCTTTCTTTCTTTCTTTCCCTCCTGATGTGGTGTTCTTTACATAGTATGCTTAGTGCTAAGGTTTACACATACTGCAAATTAATGTAATTTTAAGTTAAGTCTGCTGCAACTGGATTTCTTATGGACAGTGCCAATCCTGAATGTATTGGATTGTGACCATGATGCTCATTTGCCTTCAGTAGCAGTAAAGCTCTGCTGGATGATATACAATTGCTGCTGGTCTATTTTTCGGGAATCTTGCAATGTGTTTAAGTTTTTACTCTGCTAACTATATGTCGGAGTTCTGCTGTGGATCATATTGAGTAGAATTCCATGGCAATAAAAGACCCAAAAATTCTCCTGGTCTCACTTTGAAATTACAGGATGAGACCTTTGGAAGCAGAGATGGCAATGATATGAAGCAAATTTCCATCGCCAACATAAATCAATCCAAATAAAGCATATAAACCTGCCATCCCAGCTTGATCACTGAGATTATCTACAGTACCATCACTGGTAGTACTCCAAATTGGCAAGACTCGTTTGACATCAACATGAAGCCGAGCCTTTAGTGTCATCAGCCCAGTTCTTTGGAAGGCTCTTCTGTTTTAACCTTTAAGCAGTTCCTGAAAACATTTTAATGCTCCTAGGCATTAAAGGTAAAGGTAAAGGGACCCCTGACCGTTAGGTCCAGTCGCAGATGACTCTGGGGTTGCGGCGCTCATTTCGCTTAACTGGCTGAGATGAGTACAGCTTCCGGGTCATGTGGCCAGCATGACTAAGCCGCTTCTGGCGAACCAGAGCAGCACATGGAAACGCCTTTTACCTTCCCGCCAGAGCGGTACCTATTTATCTACTTGTACTTCATGCTTTTGAACTGCTAGGTTGGCAGGAGCAGGGACCGAGCAACGGGTGCTCACCCCGTCGCGGGGATTCGAACCACTGACCTTCTGATCGGCAAGCCCTAGGCTCTGTGGTTTAACCCACAGCGCCACCCGCGTCCCTAATATGTAGCCTAATACTAATAGTTAACTGGTGGTCTGTCATTTTCCATTTTTATGTGGCTGTTATTGCATAGATATAACTGCTTTGATTTTTTTTATTTAAAAAAAAGAAATTGTGGGATACAAGTATTTTTTATAAATAAATAGAGGAAGGGGGCACACAAGCCCAAGCCTCCCTAGGCTCATTCGTGTCCCACTAAACTATAGTTCACCCTGACATCTGAAGAAAGCCAATACAGTGATACCTTGGTACTCAAACGGCTTGGCTCCCAAACAAATCGGCTCCTGAATGCTGCAAACCCAGAAGTAAGTTGTTGAATAGTGGAAAAGATGGACAAAGAACACAGCTCTGTTGGATTCACAGCTCTTTATTGCTGCAGTTAGAACTTCTCCTGGAATCAAACTGACTGCAACCTAGCTGGCTGTTTTATATAATACTAAGTAACTTGAAACAGCAAAAACTCACAACTAGCTAACCAATCAGGAGCAACAGTTTTCAACCCTTCATTTACATACTGGTGGCCCTGAGTGAGAACTGCCACTAATCTTAATACATAACATAAGTGTTCCAGTGTGGGAACGTTTTTTGGGAGCCGAACATCTGACGTGACTTCTGCTTGAGTGCAGGATGCTCCTTCAACCAATCGGAAGCTGTGCCTTGACTTTTGAATGGTTTCGGGAGTCGAACGCACTCCCGGAACAGATTAAGTGTGAGAACCAAGGTACCACTGTATGTCTTTATGTACAGTGGTGACTCGGGTTACATATGTTTCAGGTTACATACGCTTCAGGTTACTGACACCTCTAACCCAGAAATAGTACCTCGGGTTAAGAACTTTGCTTCAGGATGAGAACAGAAATCGGGCTCCAGTGGCGCGGCAGCAGCGGGAGGCCCATTAGCTAAAGTGGTGCTTCAGGTTAAGAACAGTTTCAGGTTAAGAACAGACCTCCGGAACAAATTAAGTACTTAACCCGAGGTACCACTGTATTAGACTGATTGTTTTTCTTCCAAACTCACTTACCACAAGGGCAGCACTGTCCCCAACCCCCCCGGGGTACTCAGAGGGTACACAGAAATGGCACCTTTTTTTCCTAGAAGAAACGCACTGATTATGATTGTGCTGCTTGCTGTAAGAACTTCATGGTGAGTTCCGGCACCCTTTTTCCTATCACTGCGCAAAGGTACATTTTTGTCTATTTTTGTCTGCCTGACATTATTTTAAAAATGATAGAAGCCTGAATTACGCATGCAGCCAATTTGCTGGGCAGCTGGGTCGTGTAGTTCAATTAAGAGAGCTGCTGCTGCTTAATTACTGCTTGCTTGGCAGCTCTCTGTTACCAGCGACATTACCAGTGCTGTAAAACCATACATTGCTTTTAAATCCCCAATACAGTGGTACCTCTGGTTACCGTATTTTTCGCCCCATAGGATGCACTTTTTCCCCTCCAAAAATGAAGGGGAAATGTGTGTGCGTCCTATGGGGCGAATGCAGGCTTTCACTGAAGCCTGGAGAGCAAGAGGCGTCAGTGCGCACCGACCCCTCTCGCTCTCCAGGCTTCACGCAGATCTTCACGCGGAGAGTTGCCTGCATGCCGAAGGCTGGGCGCGCTGAGTGCGCTGGGCTCCCGCGGTTTGCGGAGAGTTGCCTGTTCTGGGGGCTGGGGTCGGGGGAAGCTTGGGCTTCCCCCACCCCAGCCCCGTGCCTGGGGGGGGAAAAATATTTTCCCCCCTTTATTTCCCCCCCAAAAAACTAGATGCACCTTATGGGGCGGTGCGTCCTATAGGGCGAAAAATACGGTACATACTTAATTCGTTCATTCGTTCCGGAGGTCCGTTCTTAACCTGAAACTGTTCTTAACCTGAAGCACCATTTTAGCTAATGGGGCCTCCTGCTGCCGCTGCACCGCCGCCGCACGATTTCTGTTCTCATCCTGAAGCAAAGTTCTTAACCCGAGGTACTATTTCTGGGTTAGCGGAGTCTGTAACCTGAAGCATATGTAACCCAAGGTACCACTGTATACAGTCAAACCTTGGCTCCCGAATGGCTTAGTTGCAGAACAAAACAGCTCCTGAACGCCACAAACCCGGAAGTCAGTGTTCTGGTTTGCGAACATTTTTCAGAAGCTGAACGTCTGACACAGTTTCTGCTTGAGTACAGGAAGCTCCTGCAGCCAATCAGAAGCCGGCCTTGGTTTTTGAATGGTTGCGGGAGTCGAACGGACTCCCAGAATGGATTAAGTTTGAGAACCAAGGTACCACTCTAACGGAAGGACCTGCATGATTCTCTTTGTTTCCTTAGATCTAGAGGTGAGACTTCTGCAGTGTGGATTTTCTATTCAGGGTGTTAAAAAAAATCAGTTTATATGCAAAAGGGTCATTAGTATGCAGAGCACTAACCGCTTGTTTTATGAGATAGCTTGCTTGGGGAAGTCTCCTCGCTGGAGAAGAAGGGAAGATTAACCACCCAGAGGATAAAGATGTAGTATATTTGGAGGGGGTTCAGGGAGGGAGGAAGCAAAGGCAAAAAAGGAGTGGGAGAAACAGGAATTAGGCTGTGGGCAAACTTCACCACGGTGACTTAGGCACAGCTTGAGAGGAAGGAAAAGGCAGCAATCTGAGGTCTAGCCACCCCAGTGGCAAATCAAGGGGAGGGGTTTAATTGACGAAGAGAAGCTAATTGCCCACCTGATGATAAAGGGATTAATAGGGAAGTAAGACTGCTTAAATAAATAGATCTCAGAAGGGTTCTGAGGATGGGAAGAGCTCTAAATGCATCAGAATGAAGAGCTCGCCAGGCAGGGAAGCCCTGGGTTACATAGTGGGAGGGAGATGCGGGTGGCGCTGTGGTCTAAACCACTGAGACCCTTGGGCTTGCCGATCGGAAAGTTGGCAGTTCGAATCCCTGCTCTGTCCCAGCTCCTGCCAACCTAGCAGTTCAAAAGCACACCAGTACAAGTAGATAAATAGATATCACTGCGGCGGGAAGGTAAATGCCATTTGTGTGCGCCCTGGCACTCATCACAGTGCCTTGTTGCTCCAGAAGCAGTTTAGTCATGCTGGCCACATGACCCAGAAAGCTGTCTGCGGACAAACGCCAGCTCCCTCAGCCTGAAAAGCGAGATGAGCACCGCACCCCATAATTGCCTTTGACTGGACTTAACCGTCCAGGGGTCCTTTACCTTTACATAGTGGGAAGGGATAAGCTCTCCCACTGCTCTTATTGTTAATTTGATTAAATTGATGTATTTACCTGGAACACTGCTATGTGTCCACTGCATCCTGCAACACTGAGATCCATTTTAATGCCACTCAGGCTATAAATAGAGCTAACAAGACAATAAAACACACACACACAACAGGGTGAGGGGTACAGTTCACTGGGGAGCAAAAGTTTTTCACAAGACATTGCACACTTTTGGCTCAGCCCCAATTACATCTACAGTTGCACTGAAGGAAAGTGCTTGCAAAACCAGACCGAGAAGAATATTAAAAAAAAAAAAAAGCAGAAGAGTGAGCGAATTCATAACCAGATTAAGGAAGAATCACGGCGATGGGCATTCCTGCTGGCCAACTGGCATTGCAAATGCATCAGACGGCATTGCAACAGACACAGAGAAAGTCCTGCCAGAGGGCTTTGCTTGATAATGCCACATCTTGGCAGCACCCAGTTGGAGGCCCTGGCGGGCTGGGGGGTGGCGAGGCCCACTGCAAAAGCTTTTATTGCAGGAGACTGTGGCACTGAGCTCCTGCTTTGCTCCTCTCCACACAGAAGGCCCAACAGATGTTTCCCGGCAGTTTGCTTCCCAAATCAGATCCTCTGTTCCAAACCCAGCCTTTTTTGAGACACTTTCGCCTCTGCGTTTCACTGCTTCCTCCTCAAGTTTTACTAGGCTGCTCTTTTGTTTTTAAGACAGCTTTTGATTTTTGTTTGATTTTAGGACCCTCGTACCTATGGGACCGCCTCTCCTGGTATGTCCCACGGAGAACCTGACGGTCTTCAAATAAAAACATATTGGAGATCCCAGACCACAGAGAGGTTAGGCTGGCCTCAACCAGAGCCAGGGCTTTTTCAGTTGTGGTCCTGATCTGGGGGAACGCTCTGTCACAAGAGACTAGGGCCCTGCGGGACTTGACATCTTTCCGCAGGGCCTGCAGGACAGAGCTGTTCCACCAGGCATTTGGCCAAGGCACAGCCTGACCCCCTCTGTCAGGGAACTGCCATCAGCTCAGTGGTGAGAGGTGGAAAGGCAGCTGGATTACAGGGAGCCCCCCCCCCCCAAAGATTGTGGGAAGCAGCACTTCCTCAGCGGAGGAAGGAGGTCCCGTCTCTAGTGGGGAAGAGCTGGAGGGCTCGGAGGACGCAACAAAGAGCCAAAACACAGTGCCTGAGCAAAGCGTGTTTGATTGTATGTTTATTTACTTGTATGTACGTCTGTTTTTCATAAATGTATTTATTTTAAATTAATAAAGATATATTTTAAAAAAAGAAAAAAAGAAATACACTGGAAAAATAAAAATAAAAAAACTCCTAGCAGAGTGCTTGGTTTATAAGAAAGAACACAACTATTTTATAATATGATCACGGAACATCCAGAAATTATAAAACAATGCAACTAGCTAAGAACAAAAATCGCTCCCAAAATATAATACTAAACAAGCCTCTTGCATATGCACCTTAAGCATGTATACGAACACAAGTTGTGATTTTGCTTTTGCCAGGTCATCACATTTATATTAGATCTGAACTGAGAGAAAAAAACTCTCATCTCCTCATTGACACAAAGAAGCCATTCTCTTTTCAGATCTGTCAGAGTTGAAAATCCCTGTTTGTAACAATACGTTGGGGAGAACTGTAGAAGAATAGACAATGCTCTCGAAGAGAGGCGTGTTTGTGGTTGCATATCCCCTCCTGAAAAAAATATTTTTGATACAATGCAATATGATATGATACTACACTGATATGTTTAAATGTTTCTTTGATTGTCCTTGAATCTTCCTGCCACATTTGCCATCTCCTCCCACCCCCTTTGAGAACCACTGGCTTCAGAATGGCAACTTAAACTGATGGAATATGCACAGCTTGCGGACCTAACATATAGAATAAGAGAACAAGAAGAACATACATTTAAAGAAGATTGGAAAATGTTTATTAATTATATGGAGGGAAACTTGTGTATATTTGAAAACGTGGGCAGCATTAAGATAAATTCAACAGTGTAAATAAGTTTTGATGGACGTAATAATGGAATATTGAATCGTTTAGTTATATAAAATACGCAGGGATTTATGTCATACAAAATGAACCGTGGAAAGAGAAGAAGGGAAGTCATTGATATTTTAAGGTTGTTTAAAATGAGTATTCTAAAATGCAAAACAGAAAATTTAATAAAAATTATGAAAAAAGGAGAACTTTTCTGCTTTTCTGCAATCTGCCAGTTTCCCCCTCACACTAAAACCCCTTAAGCTGCCATCTTGCCATACCAGGGAGTGGCGATCAAAAGACAGGCTTTGCCCCCCTCCCCACTGCCACCTTTTATTCTGATGTCTATCATTTTAGAAGGTTCCAAGAGAGGGCATGATTTCCACCACCACCCCTGCCAGGGCCTGGATATCTCCTTAGATGGGCAAGCCCTGCTATTCACCAATGCCTTTTAGGACATGCAGTGACTGTCCACAGAGTCCTGCTGGCTACCAGTAAGAGAATTCTTCCTGTGGGATGTAATCCATTGGTACAGTCAAATCAACATTCCTTGTTTCCCTAGAGGGCACAGGCAGGGGAATGTTACTCCAGTCAGTGTAACTTCCTGTTCTACTGGTCTGGAACATCCTCCTCCTACATGTGAGCTGGGAGATGGGCGTAGGTAAAGGTAAAGGACCCCTGGATGGTTAAGTCCAATCAAAGGCAACTATGGGGTTGCGGCGCACTTTCAGGTCGAGGGAGCCGGCGTTTGTCCACACGCAGCTTTCCAGGTCATGTGGCCAGCATGACTAAACTGCTTCTGGTGCAACAGAACACTGTGGCAGAAACCAGAGTGCATGCAAACGCTGTTTACCTTCCCGCCGCAGCGGTACCTCTTTATCTACTTGCACTGGTATGCTTTCGAACTGCTAGGTTGGCAGGAGCTGGTACAGCAACGGGAGCTCACCCCGTCACGGGGATTCAAACCGCCGACCTTCTGATCAGCAAGCCCAAGAGGCTCAGTGGTTTAGTCCACAGTGCCACCAGCGTACCTAGATGGGCGTGGCTCTGGTTGACTCCATAAAAGAGCCGAGTCATGCAGCCATTTTCTCAGTCTTGATTTCCTTGCTTCACTTGCTCACTTGTCTTGCTGTTATTTTGCTGCCATGCTGCTCTCTTGCAGCCATTTTGTCATCTTAATGTAATTTTGCTGTCTGCTGACTCTCAGCCAGCAGCACATGAGTTTAGTCTCTGTTTGAGATGAGCTCACGCTTTATGTAACTACTATGTAAAGCCTGCCTTTCAGGGATCAAATTGTGAACTGAAATGTGAATCAACTTTTTGTTACTTTAGTCAGAAAGACTCTTGTGTCTTTATTCTTTTAAGAGGGATTAAAGGGGACACCAGGAAATAATCTTAACTAAGAGATTCAAAGAAATCTGCAAACTAGCTTCCAGCTATATTGGTGTGAGTGAAGGAAGCATAATACTTATCCAAAATATCCTTTCCTACTGTCCTTAACATTCCTACATTTCCATGCTTTTTCTGTCTGCTGGACATGTTTCATTTCTAATGAAAGGGAGTTACTGAAGTGTCAGCTGTCACCATTTAGGAATGAGAAAACAAGAGAGAGAGAGAGATTTTAGGAGAGCTGTAGTCACTCCCAAAACTAAATTTAAATAATATTATTTTTAAAAACCCTAAAAGTAAAGTGAAATTAAAAAGTTACCTTCTGCAAACCCCTGTCCACACATACACAACCTAGGATCTACTGAGCCAAACACCAGCTTCCCAGGTGTTTGGGCAGTATCAGGTATGTGGCAAAACTTATAGGTATATCTAATTATTGGTGGGCCACCTTCCATTGCCGATGGGCTGGTTTGTTGGCTTGACAAGTACCAAATCACACAGGCCTGACTGACAGAAATCAGATGGAATTTGTACAACAGACACAAATTGCCCTTACATTACAGAAATTGCCAGAAGCATCCTTCAGCAACTAAACTGCTCCGTCATTCTGTAACACAGAATTATTCTGAACCTTATGTAGACACCTCGAGTCTCATTTGGCGACAAGCATGCAAAATCCAGCTACATTCTTTGGACTGATGAATCCTTCCCCCCTGCCATCTCTTCTTTTAAATCCCCAGTATGCAGACTTCGTTCCTGCTAGGCACATCAAATTCAGTAAACTTCTAAAATACTAATGAGATGCCGTTCTATTCTGGCATGTTTTATATTTATATACATATAAATGAAAACCTGCTCAAACACACACTGGTCCAAGGTCTGCACGTCACATTAAACCATAGCATTAAAACAACAACAACCCAACTATAGTTGAATGTGAATGGGTATCAATTCCTGCTCAAAAATTTCCCATGGTGCACCTCCCATTCTCCTGTTGTTGTTATGCCACAAATGAAACAAGCCAGAGTCTGGCTCGCGGTGTCATCTTGGGCTTGTAATATGTTTCACAACAGCCTCTGAGAAAATCGCAAGCAAATAGCCAAGAACAAACCTCGATTACTGTTCATTGTTTGGAGAGAAACAAACCAAGAGCGAGGGTTCAGACAACAGGACAAGCCAATCTCTGGTTTGTTTCATCTGCAGCATGATGGCAGGAAGAGTGGAGGAGGAACACTGCAAGAACTTTTAAGCAGCATGCACCGGCATAGTACTCATGCTCATTGAACCATATTTTGTTTCAAACCACAGTTTAGTGTGACATGAGAACCAGGCCACTACCTACAAAACCTTCACTGCCTCAGGCTGTCAAATCCCACTGAGTGGCAAAACCTAATTCTTAACCAGGGTTGAAATGCGCGGTGGTGAATTGTGTGTGAAGCACAATCTGTAAGAAGCCAAACTTGAAGAGCTGGGCACACACACATTTCTTGATTACTTTAAAAAAAAAAAAAAATGCAGGTTTAGGGGAGCCAATCTGGATCAGGACCTGGGAAGGGGGCTTAAACCTTTCCCCCCTGCCACAATTCTGATCCAGATTGTGGAAGTCAAATTGGAGCTCCCGCTGCAGTGCAAACAACAAGTGCAGGAAGTCTGATCTGGATCAGAAATACAAAGGGTTCCCTATCTGCCTGCCTGCCTACACACACACACACACACACACACACGCAAACACACACACGTCCCAATTTTAAGTTGACAAACTGTAGGCACAGTGGAGTCAATATGGGAGGGGAGGCAGAGCTGCACATCCACAATTTACTTTTAAAAAGCAGCTGATGCCTCATCCAATAAGGTAGAAAACTAGCTACAGGAGATTTGGGGGAAGATGCCCCTGAAGATGCTGCTGAACTACATCTCCCATCAAGCCTAGTCAGTACAGACAGTAGTTATGACTGAAGAGAGCTGTAGTCCAACAGCTGGAGAACCAAAGGTTCTCCCCTCCCTGTGCTTCAGCTGCAAAACATACAGAAATAGGGCGGCTTTGTATTCTGTGTATTCAGAGGAGCAAGGAAAGCAGAGAATGTTGGTTTCAACCTTTCCTAACAGCCCTCAATTATATTCTGGAAATGTGGGAGATTACAAGGGGTCAAAAAAATAAAAATGGATGTACCGTGCCATATTAGAAGCAAAAAAACCTTGCTTTGATAAATTGGAAGAGCCGCAAAAAGATTCCATTGAGCATATGGACAGACGAGCTACATACGAATGAATTGCATGTCGACACAAATTAAGAATGGATAAATATGAAGAAATCTGGAAGGAATATTTAAGTGATAAGGCGGATAGTGGTGGGAAGTAGGGGGAGGAGAGGTGGGGAAATATTGTTAAAAAGGTGTAGTCATAGGTATACCAGTACTCAAATCTGAATTGTCACATTGTGTTATTAGTGTTATTATGTTTTTTGTTGTGCCTTTTGTGGTTGTTGTCTGTACTGAAAAAATGATTAAATAAATTAAAAATAAAAGGCAGTAGTTACTACAGAAATAGGGCAGCTTTGTATTCTGTGTATTCAGAGACAGCTTGGTTTCAACTGTTCCTAACAGCCCCCAATTAAACCTCTGAGAAAGAAGCCATTTTTTATTTCCACTTCCATGTACCAGGAGGTTCCACCATTTCTCAGTACACTGCAAATTTTCAGTTAGATTACATGAGAGGATACCTACCTTTTCAATCAAGTTCACATCTTAGTAGCTCTCGCTGTGAAGAACAGCTCTTTTGTCTATGAAAAAGAAAAGAAAAAAACAAGAAGCGGTGAAAAATGTGGCGTGGTGAAGTTCACAGCACTCTAAATTAAATTGCATTTCCACAATTGATATTTACGGTGCTGTTCAAAACACACAACTTGGGCATCTCCCCATTAATGACATCAAGTGATAGCCAAGGGCACAATCCAAGGTTTAATCGCTGATTGCAACAGGAGTTAAGCATGCACTTAAACCTAATGAAATAAATGAGACGAGGGCAGGCTGGTGTCCCAAGATTTTAGGACGTCCTTAAAACGTAATTTGATCTGAAGTCCGCCAACATTTCACATTGCTCCATGCAGGTCTAACAGCCTGAAAAGAGATGTGGAGAGTGTGCATGTTCAGTCCTTTGCTATAACAATAGCAGGGGATGGGGAGAAAGCAGGACCAGCATTTTAGTCCACGAGGAAGGGATTAACTTTTTCCCCAACACGGCAGTCCCACTGAAAATCCTCAGTCACTATCGCCACCCCTGAAATTGTAATTTTTTCCCCGGCATGCCTCTGCAGGAAGCAATGGGAACTTTCCTCCTAGGACTAGCTGTAGATTGGGTGAGTGCAGTGTGGACAAAGCGTCCCTTTGCATCACAGTCCAGGTCTTGCTTGCTTTTCCAGTGGGGAGGCGCAAACACATGACCGCTACAGACACATTAACCTGCCTCCACACATATGACATCACCTTCCGCTTCAGCTCCAAGCTGATGTTTGTGAGCCTTTTACCTGTCCATTTCTCTGCCCAGCTCCCCACATCTCAATTCTGTTTGTTTTGACCGCAAACTCCCATGCAACTTGCTAGTATTCAGCACTATTAATGAAGAAGAGGAGTTTGGATTTGATATCCTGCTTTATCACTACCTGAAGGAGTCTCAAAGAGGCTAACATTCTCCTTTCCCTTCCTCCCCCACAACAAACACTCTGTGAGGTGAGTGGGACTGAGAGACTTCAAAGAAGTGTGACTAGCCCAAGGTCACCCAGCAGCTGCATATGGAGGAGCGGGGAAGCGAACCCGGTTCACCAGATCACGAGTCCACCGCTCTTAACCACTACACCACACTGGCTAGATAAGCATCTGGGCTGCGGCCTGGGAGACCAGGGTTCAAATTCACACCCAGCAATGAAGCTCACTGAAGGACCTTGGGCTAGTCACAGTCTCTCAGCCTAACCTGCATCACTGGGCTGTTGTGAAAATAAAATGGGCAGGATGGCATATTGTGTTCCGTGCCTTGAGCTCCTTGGGGGAAAGGCGGACTGTAAATGTAAAAATAATAAAAAAAAGCACATGAATTCAAACTGTACCCCAGTTTCATTTTCACGGAGTGTTCAAAAGCCAGCTTCATCCAAGTTAGGTACTCCCAAACTTAGTTGAGTAGCATATGCCCAAAGCAATAATTGGAGTGCACCCTTCGCTGTCCAAAATAATAATACTGTAATAGCACAGAAAGCTGGGGCTGAGTCAAATTACATCCTGGAGCTTTGCAGCCCCCTTTCAGAGGCTGCCAAACAGGATGAACAGGCTCCTTTCAGAGATGCAACAAGAATACCCACCTCCCTCTGTCCCTGTGCTGCACTGCAGCCTTGCAGCGCAGGGCTGGAAGCAAGACAAGTGCACTTTGCCTGAGAGCAGCGCTCTCTCTCCTGTGCTGAAGTCTTGCAGCGTGACACTGAAAGAGAGCAAGCATCACCCTGTTGCCTTGGCAACAGGGAGATGTGAGCTTTAAGCACTCTTCCACAGCTCCTCGCCCAGAGCCAGAAGCTTCTCCGAGCCAAAATAAAATGGCACGGAGGTCCATGGCAGTGCATTGCCGTGGTTGTGCACAACCACAGAAGAGGCAAAATGAAATTGCAGGGTGGTGGAAAATGAGCGAGGTCCCAACCAAAGAAGAATGACAACTTAAACTGATGGAATACGTGCAGCTTGCAGATTTAACATATAGAATAAGAGAACAAGAAGAATGTATGTTTAAAGAAGACTGGAAAGTATTTATTGAATATATAGATGAAAATTATGTACTTTAAAAAACGCTGGTAGCATTAAGGTAAATTCAACAGTGTAAATAAGTTTTAATGGATGTAACTATGGGATACTGAATGGTTTAGTGCATGTAAAATATGCAGGGATGTATGTTGTGCAAAATGAACACGGAAAGAGAAGGGAAGTCATTGATTTAAGGTTGTTTAAATGAATATTTTGAAATGTAAATTTGAAGGAGCGTTTCCACCCCCATCGTTCTGCCCAGACATTGAGGTCCAGCTCTGATGGCCTTCTGGCGGGTCCCTCACTGTGAGAAGTGAGCTTACAGGGAACCAGGCAAAGGGCCTTCTCAGTAGTGGCGCCCGCCCTGTGGAAAGCCCTCCCATCAGATGTCAAGGAAATAAACTATCTGACTTTTAGAAGACATCTGAAGGCAACCCTGTTTAGGGAAGTTTTTAATGTTTGAAGTTTTATTGTGTTTATAATATCCTGTTGGAAGCTGTCCAGGATGGCTGGGGAGGCCCGGCCAGATGGGTGGGGTATAAGTAATAAATTGTTCTTCTTGTTGCTGCTGCTGCTGTTATAAATGTATTTACGTCCCTATTTTCATTAGAAAAATGTTGGAGGGTTTGATGTCCTTATAGACCAAAACAGTTTGGTTGACTGCCACCAGCAATCTTCCCCTCACAACCATTTCTGATTCTATAATGCAGTTGTTTTCACAGCGTGGACACATTTTTTAATGCATTGTTCTCATTTGTAAAGGAAAAGGAGAGAGAGAGAGAGAGGTGGTAAGCACAGTCACCAAAGCACATCGTCTCCATGGTTTGGCAGCAACAGAACACCAGGACTGGCTCCTCTTGTCAAGTTTCTATGACAAAGCATGATTATGCAATTGACAAATGATAATAGTTCCCATGTGCAGTTCAATATTCACTTAATTTAAGGCTCTGCAGAGAACAGGCAAATCACAAACATGGCCAGAGGGAGATACAGATTTGGGGGGAATGTGAGTGAAAGTGAAATGACTTCTCTTATCATCTAGTTAATGAAGTCTGACAGTGACCAGGTCCTTGCAAACGCAGCTATGAAACATAACTGAATTATGTCCCTGGCTGCAGGAAGACTCCTGCCCCCATTACTTATGGAGGGAGATGCAACAGGCAAGGGACAGACATCCCTGCCACACAGTTTGCCTATTCTAGTTGACATGACCTGGCGGGAGTTGCCTGTTTTGTACACCCTCGGTACTTATATTTATACACAGCACCATAACAGTGTGAAAGGGAAGAAGCCAAAAGATGACAGTCTGCAAATACTATTTGTCAAGATGGTAAAATAAGATTGCTTTAAAAACAACAACAACAACAACAACAACAACAACAACAACAACAACAACTGCAAATGATTTAGAAATCACCTTCAGTGGTGAAGAGCCAACCCTGCATAGAAGTGAATTTCAGGCAAATAAAAATGGCATTTTCAAACAGATATTTGAAGTTTTCCAGCCTTGCTGTCTGTGAGCAGACACAGCTTCCATAAACACACTGCTAGAAGCAAATAAACCATAAACACGCTGCAAAAAGGAGAGAAAATTACAGCCACCATCTACGAACAACATGTTTCTAAAGTACACTCAACAGAGATAGGTGAGGTTATTTCACAACATTCAAGCTGAAACGCACTTATTCTTCCCTGGAAGGGTGCACTTTTCATTAGCAAAGATCAAATGGAGCTTGCACTGTTCCGCCAAATGTTTTGGTCCTTCGTAGACAAGGATCATACACCACCCATTATAACCACAACTATCATAAGATGCCCCACAAGTCAGATCTTATCTTTCCACTAAAGCAAACTTCACCAATCATTCAACTAAAATAAACCACATGACAATTGCCGGTTTTTAGATTGTCACATTTTCTACAACCCAGTTCCCACCTGCTCACAGTCACTGCATGATTCCAGCTATATTCTGCTTAGAGGTTATCAACATTTGGGATTTCATCCTGCACAAGGGGTCAAGCAGGAAAAACAGGTGTGTAAATTGTTTGCAAAATCTTCTGCTGCCATATATTGCCCAGGGTGCACTGAATCGTCATTTTTGCCCAACACAGCTGCTCCCCCGCCGAACCCCTAAATGGACTTTTTGCAGTAAAGTAAATTGTGCAAGAAGATCAAACCTCTCCATTCTTAAGGAAATCAGCCCTGAGTGCTCACTGGAAGTACAGATCCTGAAGCTGAGGCTCCAATACTTTGGCCACATCATGAGAAGAGAAGACTCCCTGGAAAACACCCTGATGTTGGGAAAGATGGAGGGCACAAGGAGAAGGGGACGACAGAGGACAAGATGGTTGGACAGTGTTCTCGAAGCTACCAGCATGAGTTTGACCAAACTGCAGGAGGCAGTGGAAGACAGGAGTGCCTGGTGTGCTCTGGTCCATGGGGTCACGAAGAATCAGACACTAAATGACTAAACAACAAATTGCCAGGAGAATGTACCTGAAAGTAGGGATATCGTCTAACCTCCCTCCAATCAAATCTGAATGAATGCCCATTGAACAGCCAACCTCCCAACAAGCTTTGTGCAATGATGTCAAGAAGAATGTTCAATGAGCAGGTCATCTGGAAACGACCTGGGATTCCACCTTTTTTGTTTGTTCGATCATCTCACTTTAAAGCTGCTGGGTTCAATTTTCACTGCTGGACTTGACGGGCCTTCCACCTGGTCCAGCAGGGCTGTTAACGTTTGTATGATGTGTAAGCCAGCATTTACATTACAATCTCAGGCAGGAAGAGATATAGATGTCTACAGGCTGTATGAAACGCTTTCTTTCCTCTCTGGTCAACAACCAAGATGCTTCCTTCATTTGCACCATCAGGCTTCTAAATCTCATCCGACAAGCTTGCAGCTTTTGCAAGCACTTTAGGAGGAAGAGGTGCCCAGTATCAGATCGTCAGCAGCCAAAACCTGTGTGGTACGTGAAGGAGACAGAGATGGCACCTCAGGTTTCAACTCTTTCCCATTCCTCCATCCTTTCCAAACAGCTCCAGACAATTAGTGTAAATAAAGATAACAATAATTAAAACTTGCTGGTCTTCGGGGGAAAGAGATGAGGGAACAAGCTTCCTTCCATTTCCTGTTGCATTCCAACTAATTGTTAATTACTTTCTTAAATACTTTTGTGGGCACCAAGTAATGTATTTTTCATCTTACATTTATTTTCTAGTCCACAGCTCTTCAAGGATATTGAAGAGTTATTTGTGCTCCTATGAGGAGGAGGAGGAGGGGAGGGTGTGTGTGTTTTGAATGGTTTGTCTTTTTATAAAAAACAAAACAACAACCCCCAAGCCTCACACTGTGTCTTTCTCGGCCGCATTTTCCCATACACTTACTTCAAGGTTATAAAAACTTTCATTTCTATCTGCCAAGTTCATGGGAGTAAGGCATGAGATAGCGTCTCAAAGAGGCCGCCTATCTTGCTTTGGTTACTAATTTGTTTCAACGTTTGGGGCAAAAAAAGTGTATCAGCTGGTGAGAGAAGCCAGAATTAATCCCACACCTGAAGGACTGGATTAAAAAAAATCCATTTTATTAAATTTTAAAACCATTAAGGAAGGCACAATTGCATTAAATAATTTTCTTAAACTGACATCTGTATGCAACACAAACCTATTTTAATCTATGAAAGGGTTGGGGAAACATTCCAGGCAGGATTCCATGGCTCAGACCTTATTGGTCTGTTTTGTGGTCTCATCCCTAGTTCATTCTCTCCCCCCCCCCAAAAAAAAAAACACAACAACACAGAGTTTATGCTCCCCCCCCCTTGATTTTTTTAAATTTTTATTTCTGTAGTTCGGCAAATTTAGGAGTTCCCCTAAGGCTGTGAAAGGGAGAAAGGGGCACTCCAAGCTCTCAAAGAAAATACAGTACAAGCACCTATTTAATTTGTTCTTTTTTAAAAAGAAAAAGAAATCAAAGGCTTAATCACAGTTAAGCTTTCCAAGTGCCCAAGATGAACAGGTTCATAGTAACAATGTGTTGGCGAAAAGAAAACTTAACACATTGTTGCTTTGTTCTTTATTGCTGCACTAAAAAGAAGTTTCAGGAAGTGGATTAAAATTTAAACGTTGTTCAAACAATCACAACAATGCTTCATTTATAAAACCCTGTCATGGTTGCTATGGGTGAAAGACATATTATTTACACACATACACAGAGAAAAGTACAAAAATATATGAGGGGTGGGTGGGATTTTCCAGCTGTCTGTCAACTGCTTCTGCAAGCAAACTGGATTAGGGACAATCATCCGATGGCCTTCCTATTTGTCTGGCAAGCAAACCGGCTGCACACTCACTAAAGAGAGCGCTACAGATTGCTGTGTAAACCTGACTGGCTTGAACTAGAGGATTTTTACTGTGGTTTAAACTACAGAGCCTAGGACTTGCCAATCAGAAGGTCGGCGGTTCAAATCCCCGCGACGGGGTGAGCTCCTGTTGCTCAGTCCCTGCTCCTGTCAACCTAGCAGTTCGAAAGCACGTCAAAGTGCAGGTAGATAAACAGGTACCACTCTGGCGGGAAGGTAAACGGTGTTTCTGTGCGCTGCTCTGGTTCGCCAGAAGCGGATTAGTCATGCTGGCCACATGACCCGAAAGCTGTACGCCGGCTCCCTCGGCCAATAAAGCGAGATGAGCACTGCAACCCCAGAGTCAGCCACGACTGGACCTAATGGTCAGGGATCCCTTTACCTTTACTTTACCTCGGGTTAAGAACTTACTGTAATTGTTCCAGAGGTCTGTTCTTAACCTGAAACTGTTCTTAACCTGAAGCACCACTTTAGCTTTAACCACTTTAATGGAGTCTCCCGCTGCCGCCCTGCCACCACTGCACGATTTCTGTTCTCATCCTGAAGCAAAGTTCTTAACCCAAGGTACTATTTCTGGGTTAGTGGAGTCTGTAACCTGAAGCGTCTGTAACCCAAGGTAACCCTGTACTCCCATCAGCCTTAATTTATTCCTAAGACGCTACACGGGAAACATTTGCATTTTTTTATCTTTACAGCCACCAATAAACTGAATGAAAACATCATAACTAATTGTAGCCATGTGTTTCATATAAGATAGACTCCAGTTGGTAAAATATGTTAATCCCCAGGGAATGGGGCGTACCATAATGAATTCTTTAGGGTACTGGATTCTCAGGAGATGGGGAAATGTGTGTTGTGAAGGGAGGAGAGAGGCTAGCGTTTGTACTTCCTTGGGGAAAGAAGTAATTTCTCTTCTCGTTCATTTCTGTGAATTAATCAGTTTGAAAGATACTAGCAAACCCCTCAAGAGCCCCGTGGAATAAATGCAGAAAAGACACAACCAGTAGTGGAATGCTATTGAATTATTTTGCAGCAACAATAACAAAAATGACTTACTTGGGATCATTTAAAAAAACATATGCTTGCTGTCTACATTATCTAATAACAGATGCCAAAAGTAGACCGGGGTGGGATGGGGGCAGGGAGCCTGCCAAGTTTAAAGACCGGGGGTTAAAGAAAAAGGCTGTGCCGTCCAGACCAAAGGGGGAAGAGAAGCACCATGAAGAATTTAAAAATGGGGAGAGGAGGCTCCATTGCTCACTGTTGCAAGACTTTTATCTTAGCTCTACGATTTTTGGAGTGAACGGAACCTTTTTCGAGAGCGCTCAACAGAGATAATGGACAAACACAGAATAATATTCAATTATACTGTAATTGAGCAGTGCACAGAAAAAATAGAGGGGGTGGGGTGGGAGAGAATAAAGCAACAAGACAAACTTCCTACATCTCTCTTAGAGGGCCTTTTACTCAGATCAGGTGAGAGCTCTGAGCATGTTAGTGTTATATCACAACTGGACGAACCATTTCAAAAAGCTAGTGGAAAAACAGTGGACTTGAGCAGCCAGGTTACAACACATTTGTACTACACATCGCGAAAAGCGCTGTTTGTCAAAATGCATCCCGGCTATTGAACACATATGTTCTCGTTAACTACCCCCCACCCCACCCCCAAAAAAAACACCAACCCAAAGAGACACCACTTTGAAGTGGTATGCTGTTAACCTACAGAGAAATGGAAAGTCCTAAAATCTGCCAATCTGCTGTTTCTTGGGGATAGCGGAGGATGTCACGAATCAAACCAGTATTTGCAGAAATGTTAGGGAAACAGAGAAAATTAGCTGCCAGGGTCTGTGCTGGAGGGGGTGAGAGAATATAGACTTTCGGCGAAATTGAAATCCACACAGTTTCAAATTATGAAACCTAAATTTTACTTACCATATTAAGAATATGTAGAACCTAACACTTAAGCAGGGACGTGGGTGGTGCTGTGGGTTAAACCACAGAGCCTAGGACTTGCCGATCAGAAGGTCGGCGGTTTGAATCCCTGCAACAGGGTGAGCTCCCGTTGCTCGGTCCTGCTCCTGCCAACCTAGCAGTTCGAAAGCACGTCAAAGTGCAAGTAGATAAATAGGTACCGCTCTGGTGGGAAGGTAAACGGCGTTTCCGTGCACTGCTCTGGTTTGCCAGAAGCCGCTTAGTCATGCTTGCCACATGACCCGGAAGCTGTATGCTGGCTCCCTTGGCCAATAAAGCGAGATGAGCGCTGCAACCCCAGAGTCGGTCACGACTGGACCTAATGGTCAGGGGTCCCTTTACCTTTTTAAGCACTTAAGAACAACCTAAGAACCTAAGTTTGGTGTATTTGTGGCATATCGCTTTTGCAGAAACAGTAATGGCCAGTGGTGGCAGGTAAGCTTCTGTACCTACAAGGGGCAAATAAAAGTCGAGGATTGAAGCCGTGCTGGCTGGGGCCAATGGCAGTTGACCCAAGACATCTGGGGGAAGGGGGACAACAAGTTTGAGTAAGGCTGGATTGATGTGCCCTGTGAACCTGGCCTGTTTATGCTTAAAAATAGTCCCCCAAGCCAAATAATGGTCCCCCAAGCCAAATAAAAAGAGCCATGCTTCAGTTCCAGCGTTTTAATTTAATCATGAGTCGCAGCTAATTTTTCCCTTTGTTTCCAATGAGGTTTCAATGCAATTGGCTTTTTCTGGATCAGAGCCAAGTATCTAGCCCTCAACATGCAGCAACAGAACAATCAGGTCTGAAATGCAAGATCTTGTAATAAGGCTAACAAGATCACATTAAAAGGTCTCTTCCTTCCCAGGTTTTCCAAGGAGAAAGGAGGAGGGGAAGTTCCTTTTTTAAAATTGCTTTCATGTTTGCCTTCACATTTCAAGTTAGAGTGACTATTCCAGATGTTCCTCAAAAGGCCAAAGTTGCAAAAAGAAAGAAATGCAAGCAAAACAAGAAGTTATAAAAATTAGGCTGCATTTGACACCATTGTTTTCTAAAGAGTGAGTCCCAGTCTCATAAAACATGTTCAGACATAAATTAAATGCAGGCACCTAGATAAATAAGGGACGCGGGTGGTGCTGTGGGTTAAACCACAGAGCCTAGGACTTGCCGATCAGAAGGTTGGCGGTTCGAATCTCTGCAACGGGGTGAGCTCCCATTGCTCGGTCCCTGCTCCTGCCCACCTAGCAGTTCGAAAGCACGTCAAAGTGCAAGTAGATAAATAGGTACCGCTCTGGCGGGAAGGTAAATGGCGTTTCTGTGCACTGCTCTGGTTCGCCAGAAGCGGCTTAGTCATGCTGGTCACATGACCTGGAAGCTGTATGCCGGCTCCCTCGGCCAATAAAGCGAGATGAGCGCCGCAACCCCAGAGTCGGCCATGACTGGGCCTAATGGTCAGGGGTCCCTTTACCTTTACCTTTACCTAGATAAATATTTATACTTTTATTAATTTAGCAGGGTTTTTTGCATTATAATTATATGAACACCATTCCCAATTTTGTATTTATTATATTATGGAGAGTTTCTTTTAAAAATCTGATCGGAAATAATGGAAAACCGTAGTTTCAGAGTAGCACAGACAAGTCTTCACAAGCCTCTGATTCATGTCCTCCTTCATCTCCCCTTGGGAGCACCAGGCGCACAGTGGTGTGGCTCATATAGGCTTGTTCCTGCAGCAGAAAACCATGGTTTCCCTTACATATGAACCAGACCATAGGCTAAGTTCTCCTACAAACTATGGAGAAGAACAGGAAACTAGGACCCTTCCTGCTGTCCTCCTGCAGGTGGATTTCTTCACCATGCGTAGCTTGAACATTTCATACAGATTCCAAACCAGCAAACAATGACTAGCGTTTGCCTTCCAAGCCAAAATTGGAAAGCATGGCTTGAAGCAAGTTTCTGTTTCTGGTTTGGAGGGAAAGTGCTAGCCATAGACTGCCAGAGGCAAATTACATAACCAGTGATAAGAAAACAGAAAGAGAAGCTGTGGGTAGAAAGCACAGTGCAGACTTTCTATGCAAAGGATCCCAGGGTCAAGTCCATGGAATCGGAACAGGTGAAATGTTTTTTTGGGAGATGATATATAATGAGTTGAAAAAAATGTTGAAATATACATTTACAAAGAAACCAGAAGCATTTATATTGGGAATGGTGGGAAGTGATATAAATAGAAAAGGATGTAAGCTTTTTTTATATGCAGTAACAGCAGCTAGAATACTATTAGCCCAGAAATGGAAGCAAGAAGAATTGCCAACGATTGAAGAATGGAGGATGAAGTTGATGGACTATGCAGAATTAGACAAATTAACAGGAAGGATCCGAAACCGGCAGGACCAGAAATTTACCGAAGACTGGAGTAAATTTACGAACTATATGAAAAGTATTTGTGATGATCAGACAACGTTTGCAGGTTTGCAATAAGTTCTGTGAGGAGTATTGTTGGAAATATTGTAAAAATGGAAAGGGGGAGATGATAAGTTAAGAGAGGTAAAGACAATATAAAATTAAGCAATGCATAAAAAGGTTAAGACGGAAGATCATCAGAGGTGCTGATGGAAGTCCAAAAAAGTGTATTTGTAATAATTTGTGTGGTACGTTTTATAATTTGTATGTTAAAATTAATAAAAATGTATTTTTTTTAAAAAAAAGTCCATGGAATCAGAACAAACAGCAAACGGAGTAGAAGGCATGGCTGGTGAGCAAGAAGTATGAACAAGAGCACTCCTCTCTGTTGTGGATCCTGTTTGCTTGCAGTAAGTTAAATGCCTCCAGAGCAGGTGGTACATTTTCAGTTGAAGAAAAACACAAAAGGCAGCCAAAATGAATAGTTGTTGGGGCAAGGTTGTACGGAGAGTACGGAAGTTGGCAAAACAATACTGTACTGCCCTTTTGAAACAAACAAAATGAACAGAAAGGAATCTTATTTCTGGATGTTGGACAGCCCAAATATTTTCACTGTCGTGTTGAGAGAATCACAAGAACTGCCTCCTCAAGCCTCCTTTCTTTAGAAACAATATATTTTAACATGCTTACGCCCTGAATTGTGTTTTCAAGGATACTAACAGTGTGTTACAGTGTGGCCTGTATCTGTTCTCATATTCTATGTCCACATCTTGCAAATGTATAAAGTATCAGAGTCTGGGAGGATGTGCGGATGAGCAGGACTTCCTTATAGTGATCAAAAACGGTTTCGTTGCCTGACATCCCTCTAGATTGCAAAGAAAAATCAGAATCATACCAAATTTATATATCTTACACATGCAACAATTCACACTGCAATCCTATCCTCGCTGACTTGGGAGTAAGCCCCACTTAATTCAACAGGACTTACTTCTGAGAAGACATGGTTAGGATTGTCATTGCAGCTCCTGGAATAGTTACAGTGTTTTTGTTTTTAAATAAATCAAGGACCGCCCTTGTTAATGTCACTGTATTTTTAATTGCAAGAGTGATCATACAATTAATCTCGCCTACAGAATCACAACTGTTTGAGAGATACACAGTGGAAGGCTGTGCTCAAAGTCACATGCTCTCAGAGTCGCAGGTCACAGAAATTGCCCATTGACCCCAACAGCTGTGCAGGATGAATCACATTGAGACTGCAAACCTAAACACACGATGTGTAAGCCTAGGTGAACATAGCGGGAATTCCTTCTTGTAGCCCCTCCAGACATCCTTTCAAATGTGTATTCATGATGATTTATGCTCATGATGGTATCAGAAAAGTTACTGGTGATCCCACTGTTTGCACCTGTGAAACTTTTGTGGCAGACATACTGCTTCATTTCCAATCAATGGTTGTCCCGTAGCTTCCCGCTTAAATCCTGTAACTTTTTATACTATAAATGTTTGGGGTTGCAATTAGTGGTCCAGCTCTTGTTGCACCCTACTGCAGAACTGCTCCCCAGAATGCAATAACGCAGGGGAAGCATCCCAGAACCAGTGCTATTTTTCTACTAAAAGAGATGCCGGAACTCACCATGAATGCCTCCCTTCTCTTAGATGGGAGTGCTGCTGGGAGATGCGGGTGGCGCTGTGGTCTAAACCACAGAGCCTCTTGGGCTTGCTGATCAGAAGGTTGGCGGTTCGAATCCCCACAACATGGTGAGCTCCCATTGCTCTGTCCCAACTCCTGCCAAACTAACAGTTCGAACGCATACTAGTGCAAGTAGATGAATAGGTACCACTGCAGGGGGAAGGTAAACGGCGTTTCCGTGCGCTCTGGCTTCCATCATGGTGTTCCATTGTGCCAGAAGCAGTTTAGTCATGCTGGCCACATGACCCAGAAAGCTGTCTGTGGACAAACACCGGTCCCTTGGCCTGAAAGTGAGATGAGCGCCACAACCCCACAGTCACCTTTGACTGGACTTAACCATCCAGGGGTCCTTTACCTTTATACTTTTTTTCTCTTTGAATGGCAATGACACCCACCTGAGAGGTGCCAAAACTGAGTTCCAGTGAGTTCGGGGGGGGGAGCCCTGCACAGAACTAATAAAGAAGAATGGTGTGTGGACAGTTTAAATGCACAACTGTCCCAGTGGCATAGGGATGCGGGTGGCGCTGTGGGTTAAACCAGAGCCTAGGGTTTGCTGATCAGAAGGTCGGTGGTTCAAATCCCCACAATGGGGTGAGCTCCCGTTGCTTGGTCCCTGCTCCTGCCAATCTAGCAGTTCGAAAGCACAGTCAAAGTGCAAGTAGATAAATAGGTACCACTCCAGCAGGAAGGTAAACGGCGTTTCTGTGCACTGCTCTGGTTCGTCAGAAGCGGCTTAGTCATGCTGGCCACATGACCTGGAAGCTGTACACCGGCTCCCTCGGCCAATAAAGCGAGATGAGCGCCGCAACCCCAGAGTCGGCCACGACTGGACCTAATGGTCAGGGATCCCTTTACCTTTACCTTTACCAGTGGCATGCTGCAACAGCCTAGAGGGTCTCTGCAGAAGGCTGCACTACCAGGTTGGAAGTTGCAGAGGCCTCTTGGATAAAAAAAATCCCCAGGTTGCGGATTTACTGAAAGGCAGTCAACGACATGCAGGGTGGATCCAAATACTGTTGCCTTATTTTTGCAACCTGATTACACTACACAGCTGCCCTTGAGAAAACTTCTGCTGGATTCAATTTTTATATGTTTCAGTGTACCTGTTTCACTAAGTACCCTAAACTGGATGATTTAGAAACCCCAGAGGAGATGGCATCAAGTTTGTCTGCAAGATCGATCCTGGCTGCTGTATCCCAGGAGCCTAGAATGATCACAAACCTTGTATTCTGAAAGCATTCACTAAGGCCTTAATATAATTTTAAAGCAGCTCTATTACTGTCGTTTTTTCAGGCTAGGAACCTGCAGAATATTGACTGTAAGTCTGCCCCCTTATAGGGCAGGCAGCTTTGTGGGAAGGCCCCGGGCTTCCCTGGTAAGCCTGTCTATCACAGGCCGGATCATCTTCCTGCCGCAGGAGTTAGGGGGCGTCCCCATGGGTGCAGGACCAAACAACTAATTGTGGCCCTTGGCAAAGTTTAAATGCCCAGCCTGTGGGGGCTTTTGGCCTCTCTCTTGCTGCGTCAGTTCTCACCCTCCCTCAAATCGGAGTTTTTTTACGGACGGTACAACCTTGCTATGGACAACGCTGGCTGCCTAATTTTCAGGGGCCGGGCAGGAATTCTTCCCACGGCTAATGGGCATCACCATTTGGGTTTTCACCTACCTCACAGCAATCGTCACAACTTCATAAGGCAGATGGGCATTGGGTAAGCCTAGTTTTGGTTGGAGAGGAGGTTGTAGCCTCCTCCTGCCCTTCCGCGGGTAAGGGTATCCTGTTAAAAGGATGCAGGAGGAGTAGCTCCTGTCTGATGCCCAAACAGGGGCTAGGGCCATACCACTCCTTCAACGGGGACCATTTGCAATTTGACACAAGTCAGAGGGCATCTCTCCCCCCCCCCCACTGGCTTCACCCTTAGAAACACTCCCAGCGGACAGGTTGGAGTGACATACACAGTTGCTTGCCTCAATGCCTATGGCCAAACCTTCACATCTGTAACCAATAAAGTTGTGGCCTTATTTGATCCCAAAATCAATATGCTGTGTGTTGTCTAGTTATTCGCACATTAGGGAACCGGGTGGTCACAGGGCCTTGATATGCAAGCTGCCCAGCATTTCCTGAACAGCTTTAAAAACCCTCTCTTTTCAGAGGTTTGCTAAACATTGACACAAACCCAGCATTCCCACGTATTTTAGAAATCTGTGGCTTGTAAACACATCACTAACTAGAAATCACTTAACCTACACAGTGATTGTGTACACTGGCATTAAGAATCCTGAAGTTCTGTTTTATTTTGTTCTGTTTTGTTCTGTTTTATTAAGGCTGCCTTGGAGTTTATTAGTCTAACATTCTATACCACTTTCCTGGGAGTTACCTCACTGAAATCAATATAATTTACTTCTAAGTAGAAATATAGGGTTGTGCTGTTATTTTGTGTTCTATTGCATTTTTAAATGTATTTTACTGTAGTTGTGTTATTGCTGTTCACTACCTTGAGTACCATTTGGTGGAAATGAAGGATACAGATGTAGCAAACAATTGCATTTCAATGGCCTGCTATATAGTTTTATCTTTTTTAAAAAATAAATGCATGAGTGCATTAGACATCTGTTGCATAACTCGGTAGCTAATGAACTCCGAAATCCAAATCGTTCCCAATAAAGGTATAACCCAACTAGGGACTTCCTAAGATCCCAGCCCTCTTTTTGACCAACATAAGTGCCTTTGATTTTTATGCACGTTGGTAGTCAAAGGTTGCTCTTAAATTTCTTCTTTTATTTCTCGCCCTTTTAGTGGGCTTGCTGTTGTTTTCTTGCGCTGAGCAACCTCCTTGTTTTCTATTCTGTATGGAACTGCTCTAGGCTTGTTAATGCTGCTTGCTAAAAGCAGTGGGGAAGCTGATTCACCCAAGACCTTTAACTCTTCATGCAAGTGGTCCCAGCTATCTCCAGGCACGCACAAAGATAGCCAAATGCAACACAGAGATTTGATCATTGGATTCCTGAAACAGCAGCACTTTTTCCACCCAGAGCTGGAATTTCCTCCTGCCCAGCTGTATCCACAAGAGAGGAGTTCCCACATTACACGGTCCTCATGCGTGCATACCCAGAAACGGCTGTGGATAATCACATACAGGAGGGAAATGTCTTGCTTATACAACAAGCTTATAGAACTGTGATGCTATCAGACTCCAGATCCCATCATCCCCAACCACTGTTCATGATGGCAGGGGCTGATGGGACCTGGAGTTCAACAACATCTGAAGGGTTACAGGTTCCCTATGCTTGTAATAAAACCTACTGGCTTTCCAAAACAACAACAACAACAACAACAACTCATCATTGGGAATATGTGAATCAGATCTACATGTGTAAACAGAGCCCCCATTGAAAGTGCAGCAACAAGGGATGCTGCTGAGCCACAACAATACATTCATTTCCTAGTTCCTATCAAATAAACACAAAAAATCAGAATCAAAGTTTATCTGTTTCTGGAGTGGGAAGCTTGTGCCCTACCCCCAATGTCCCTGGGCTAAACTCTGAGCGTCCCTGACTAGGTCTGTTGGAAGTGGGAGTCCAATGACATCTGGTAAGGTAAAGCTAACGGACCCCTGGATGGTTAAGCCCAGTCAAAGGCGATTATGGGGTGCGGCGCTCATCTCACTTTCGGGCAGAGGGAGCCGGTGTTTGTCCACAGACAGCTTTCTGGACCATACGGCCAGCACGACTAAACTGCTTCTGGAGCAACGGAACACCGTGACGGAAACCAGAGCACACGGAAATGCCATTTACCTTCCCACCACAGTGGTACCTATTTATCTACTTGCACTGGCATGCTTTCAAACTGCTAGGTTGGCAGGAGCTAGGACAAAGTAACAGGAGCTCACCCTGCTGTGTGGATTCGAACCGCTGACCTTCTGGTCAGCAAGCCCAAGAGACTCAGTGGTTTAGACCACAGCGCCACCCGCAAGTGCATATGCATGTGTAACAGGAGTCGACTATAGCATTAAGACATGTCCTCACCTTACATTCAAGGCATCAAGTACTTAAAGTTACATTAAACAAAGAACTCTCTCTCCACCATCCCCCCCCCCCTTCATGGCAGGAGGCAAACTGATTTGACAGGCTCGCAACAGAGCTCCGAGTCCAACGCTACTGCCAAAATGATACTGAAACAGTATAGCCACAGAAGTTGCTTTTTAAAAAATATATGGCACTAAAAGTCAAGACAAGAGAATTGTGGATTTATATGAAGCAGCAGCAGCAGCAGCATATACTGCAGCACACTGATTCCCTAGATTTGGTGGGTTACAGAACAAGAGATCATTGCGGTCTAACATGCTATATTTGAAAACAGGCTGGGTGGCAGTGGTGGGGGAGGGGGGCTTTCCACCTGCAGCTTTTCCTATGCAACAGAGCCAACTGTTTGGATTATAGGCTGTTCATAGGATATTTCTGGATTCATTTTAAAAATAAAAATAAAAAGACCTGTGTTTCAGAACAACGCTCCTGTGTGTGGGAGTGCAGCTGTAAAGCAAAGAGCATTGTTATGCAAGCAGATATGAATCCATACCCAATGATCAAATAAGGTTTTGGAATTGTTTTGACAGTTGCTAGCTAGCTCCAATCAACTCTTCATCAGAGTGTTCGTAGGCAAAGATAAGAGCCATGATTTGACACGCAGTTAGGCACCCTCAAGTCAATTGATTTCAAAGGGCTTTAGGTACATGGAAACTCTGTGGCAAATACCTTTACTGGTTATAATTTTTTGCAACAGAATGCTACGTCGTTTGGAAACAAAGTTTCTTTCTTTTTGAAAAAAGTAAGTTCAGTGAAACCTACCTGTTTTAATCATCATCTCTATTATTTCCTTGGTTAGTGTGTTGGATCAGGACCTGGGAGGCAAGAGGGATCAAATCCCAATGTAGCCATTGCAGCTCCCTGGGTGACCCTGGGCCAGTTGCAATCTCTCAGCCCAACCTACCTCACAGGGTTGTTGTAAGGAAAAAACCATATAAGCCACCTTGAGCTTCTTAGAGCAAAGGTGGGATACTGAATAAAAACAACCTGTTCATTTTACACGCAACTTAAGTCTTACTGTAGTGTGGAAGATTTGTATCATTAAGTCCCAAAGCATCGACTGTGTTTTCTGAAAGGCAAGCAAACAAACAAAAAACAAATACCTTCATAGAATAGATCCAGAGGCAGTTTATAGAGATAATAAACTGTGCGTGATAATTTACAGTAGACTAGACCGACACTGGCTACACTAACCAACATTGAATATTTACTTACATAAGTTGCATGGCAATGCTATCTGTTGCTCTTACAGAGCTGGACAGCTTGCCTTCTTTGGCACAAAGGACAAGCCGCAACTGGCAAAGCTGCACAACTGTGTTGTCAAAGAATGCTCACGGAACACTGCATGTTCCGGACAGCAATGTTTTATTGGCTTCCTTAAAAGTGCAGCGTTTTAGCCACTTAACTTGAAACTTTGGGGGGTCTGCTGTTGTTTATAGCATCCTCTCATACAGTCCATTTATAACCGCTCCCCCCGTAATCTAAACATGCTTGCATAGCAACAAGTCCAGCAGCTTTCAGAAGGTACTTGTTTCCTGCTTGACACATTGATTTCCCCCCACAGATTTCCCCCACGGAAACGACTCCAATTTTCATAATTCACGCACCAGATTTCTGACCCGTGTGCACAACAAACCCCTGTGACACACTGCACAAATGGCATGGTCCCCCTCCAACACAGGCATTATTGCCATACACAAACAAACCCACCACAACTCATGAGCGCATGCACCCATGTTTGGGATCACCACATTGGGCTCCAGAACAGAACATCATCAGCAGAAAGGGAATGTGGACCATTCCCTGTCTCCCTTGTTTCTGCAAAAGAGTAGGGCTTCCAGAAGCACTGGGTGTGGGTGAGATCTCTGACAAAAGTCAACAGGCAAGGTAGCAGAAATCATTAATATTCTGTTGTGCATCAGCAACCTCTCACTAAATAATAACAATAAGCACATGCAGGCAGGCCTTTTTAAAAATATACACCGGCCATTTTTCATAAATTATATCGTATTCCCATATCACATTTAGGGGAAGGGACATAGCTCACCGGAATAGAAGGTTCTAGGTTCAATCCCCAACATTTATAAGTAATGTTGGGAAAGATTCCCTGGCTGAAACCCCCGGAAAGGAGCTGCCTGTCACTGTAGACTTAACTAGATGGGCAAAACTGGTCCCACTCAGTATTCCACGAACCTTTACCCCCACGTTAACTGGGAACAACAGTTATGTCTATTTTAATGTTTCCCTAGGCATTCTTCACCTTGGGCAGGAATTACAACTGGTGGTTTATCACCTGTGTTACAGCTACAGCCCAAACACATCAGTATACAAGTCTTCACGCTTCTCTTAGCAGCTTCCAAATATTATTCTCCATATTACCTCATCAGACCAGCAAGGGGGGGCGGGGAGGGGACTCTAAGAGAAATAGCAACAGAATGATGCAGCCAGGTAGTTTAATAAGAGCAATGCATTTAAGATTGCCCAGCTGCAACTGACAAAGCCCAAATTGGATTAACCAGCTAGTGTCTCATCACACAAAATTCAGCCATAGCACTAATAACTTGGTGGGTTCCAGGCACACAAACACTCAGCACCTGCTTCATAATAAATAATAATAATAATAATAATAATAATAATAATAATAATAATAATAATAAGCTATTTAAGTTTTAATTTAAACAACACCAGGAAATAATTCAGATAGGAAAGCATATCCCCCCCGCCCCCCATGCACATCCTAGAAAAGTGTCGCTTACCTTCTGCAAAACAGAGGCCACCCTTTCTGAAACTGGAGTGCGAACGCTTCAGAAATGCTAAAAGTTAGACCTGAAGCTAGGGAAACATTTATAAGAACTGCAGAGGGCACTGACATTTAATCCCGGATGCACATACGGGGGTGGGAGGAAAAGGTGACCTGCTCGGCACGTACCGAATAATAATAATAATCTCTACAGTATTAATAAAAACGGTTCGGATGCAAGCGGAGCTCTATGGAGAGACCTGCCAGCAGTGCCGCTGGAGGGCAGGGGGTGGGGATGTTGCATTTCGCCGGGAACAAAGCGCCAAGGTGAAGCAGACCGGGAGCCAAGAAAGCGCTTTCGCCCCAGAAGGGCTGGAGAAAGAGCAGAGCCACGCAAGGACTACCCACAACAACAACAACAGAAAGAGCGCCCACCCACCGCCCACCTAACGCGAGGAACTAGCCGACGGCTCTCCTCTCCGCGCGCTTACCGGGAAGCAAATCCCGCGGGGCAGCGCGGGGCTTACTTCCGAGTAAAGGGGCGCGGAGCCAGCTGGAGAGAGGAGGTAGATGCAGGAAGGGAACCGTGTGTCTGTCTCAAAAGTGAGACGAGCCGAATGGAGAGTCTCTCCCGACCCCCGAGGGAGGGGTCGGTCAGGCTGCAGCCCCCTCTGCATAGCAGGCAAGCGCGCCTCCTATGCGCCTCCCAGGCGCCAGGCGATGGCAACTCCGCGCCCCTTGTACCTGCCGGCCGGCCCCCTAGACTCGCCAGCGCCGGAGATCCGCTGACGCGCGGCTGGCGACCTCAGCACGGAACACAGCCCTGTGCCTGCAGCAGCAGCAGCACCGCATTCCCCCCGTCCACCACCTCCTCCTCCCCGCCTGGTTTTGCCATTGCTCCCGCCAGGGTCTTACATCAGCTGCCGCCGGAGGATTCCGGAGAGGAAAGGCGAGTAGCAGCAGCAGCAGCAGCCAACCAGCCTTTCTGTTTGCACAAGATGCTCCGGGAAGGAGAGGGAGGGCGGCTTTCCCCGATGTCTCCCACTCCCTCCCTCTCTCCCTCCTCCCTCCGGGCCAGACTTTGGCGAGGTGCTTTGTTATTGGCGGACGCCGCCGCTGGACTTGCTACTCCCGGGTGGTTTCCCCCGAGCAAGCGTGAGAAAAGGACGCCAACTCCGCCGGCGCGCAAAGGGAGCGCGCGCTCCTCCAGCAAACGCGGCCCAGCCGGGGTGGGAGAGGAGGGTGCTCAGCAGGCGCGTGCACAGACTAGGAAAGAGGCACGGCGGGGGGGGGGCGTCTATGTAATCCTATGCATTGCTGATCGAGGCTGGGGGGGCAGAAAAGGGTTATGCGCGCGCCAAGGACGGGGGCCCACCCGCTTTATAAAATGCATTATTACGCACTCTGCATGGCCAGGGCTCTCCGGCTGCTGGCGTCTCCCCGCCGCCAGGGGCAGGACGAGAGAGAGAGAAGCGCCAGCCAAACTCCTGCCTCCCTCCTCCCACCCAGGGCACTTGCAAGCTGTGCATGACAAGTGCACAAAGGCGAGGCCCTGCTCGGTGCCTCTTTCTCTTCCGCACGGCGTTTGTTGTGCGCGCATAAGGCAGGAGGCGCCTTACTGTCGGTGCCTGCGCATAGGTGGAGGCGGCCAGCGGCAGCGATACCTGCCAACAGGAGCATAGCAGCATCATTTGGCCCCCAAATCGAAACAATCCTCAAAAGAGTTTGGGTTTAGGGATTGGGGGAGCGGGAGCGGTCAGAAATAAGCCTACCCAAACACACAAGGCAAAGAGAAACTCTCAAAGTTATTTTAAGCGAGGGTGTGTTCTTAAGTTTATGATTGGTCAACAAAATTACGCTGCCTTTTATTTGTTTGGATGACGTATTTTATTGTTTGATAATTGATGAGTGGAGGGTTGCTCATTGAATACACTGCAGTTCCTGCTGGTTTCTGCACAAAAGTATTCTGAACAAAAAAATAATAATAAAAGCTATACTCCCTTTGTAGGTAGAGGGTCGTTGGGGTTTTTTTGCAGGTCCTTTGTACATCTTATCTATCAAACCTCTTTTGCCTTTAAAAAGGTAAAGGGACCCCTGGCCATTAGGTCCAGTCGTGGCTGACTCTCGGGTTGTGGCACTCATCTCGCTTTATTGGCCATGGGAGCCGGCGTACAGCATCCGGGTCATGTGGCCAGCATGACTAAACCAGAGCAGCACACGGAAACACCGTTTACCTTCCTGCTGGAGCGGTACCTATTTATCTACTTGTACTTTGACGTGCTTTCAAACTGCTAGGTTGGCAGGAGCAGTGACCGAGCAACGGGAGCTCACCCCGTCGTGGGGATTCAAACCGCCAACCTTCTGATCGGCAAGTCCTAGGCTCTGTGGTTTAACCCACAGCGCCACCCGTCTCCCTTTTTCTTTTGCCTTCGCTTCTATCCAAATCCTGTATAATCTTACTCCTTACAGGTTTCCCATAGGCAGCTGATTAGCTACTTGGAGAATAGGATGCTGAACTAGATGGGTCCTTGGCCTGATCCAGCAAGCCTCTCTTATGTTCTTATGTTATGTCTGGTTCTCAGAAGAAGATATTTACATTAGTACTATTGTGGGGAAAGTAGAGCACAAAAACATAAATGCAAGCAGTCATTGCTAAACCCAACTCATTGTTACAAATAAATAAATAAATGCGAAGCTTCCAGCTTGTTTTAATTCAAATTGTATTTTAATTGTGATGTCAACCTACTTCCTGCCCAAATATTTCCTGGTGTGGGGAAAATGAGAACAGCACATTTTGCTTAATGGATAATTCAGATGGGAGGCTTCCATGCTACGCTACACTTGCTAAATGTTTGGAAACCTGTATTATAGTTCAGTACATGTTTACAGCTGTGAGCTATATGGTTCTACAAGCAATGTGTTGTTAGTCTGAGAGAGATCAGCATTTCCACATTTCTAAGGTAGCCTAGAGAAACTCATTATAGGGCTGAGTAGCTTGTATATAGTTTGAATACTTGCATACACATGGTGGGAATTACAACAGGAGGTGATAAATTGGGGGGGGAGGCCCCCACAGCTATTCCTAGGCCCCATGCTGCTTCCTTGTTTTGATTCATAACTTGAAACACAGTAATGGGTTTAAAACTTGTAGCTTGAATTGAAAACACAAGGATTGGAATGCAAATGATCTTGAAAATTGGAGAGCAAAACTGGCAAAACTGAAAGCATTCGATCAAAAGTAAAAAAGGCAATCATATTGCACACATACTTGTTTTATTGTAAAGATTGATCTCCTGCTCTTCAGATTCTCACAGTAACTTGACAACATTTCAAAACACCATAAAACAAATGTTTCAAATGATTCCCATAATCAGGGGAACAAGCGTGTTCAAAGAGTGGCAAAGAATGATTTCAAGATATATCTGGCAGGGCAAAAAGCCAAGAATACAATTTAAGCTATTAACAGATGCTAAGGAAAGAGGCAGTTTTGCCCTGCCAGACCTGAAACTATACTATGAAGCGTCTTGTCTCTGTTGGTTAAGGGAGTGGATAAAATTAAAAAATAACAAATTATTAGATCTAGAAGGTTTTGATAATAGATTTGGTTGGCACGCTTATTTATGGTTGGAGAAGAAGAAAAGCCATAAAGGTTTTGATAATCATATCTTTAGGAGCTCCATAATGGAAATATGGGAGAGGTATAGAAATATATTAGAACCCAAAGTTCCGCACTGGTTGTCACCACTAGAGGTAATGAGTGTAAAGAAAATCAATATGAGAAAGAACTGGATAACTTATGGAGAGTTAGTAACTAAAGAAGGGGGGAAATGGAAAATGAAGCCATACGAACAAGTTAAAGAGCATGTTTACGATTGGTTACACTACCTGCAAGTAAACGAAAGGTTCAAAAAGGACCTTAAAGAGAGGGGATATACAGAGAAAGAATCGAAATTTCAAACAGAAATAATTGATAATGATGTTAAGATAATGTCAAAAATGTATAAAATACTTTTGGAATGGCAAACAAAGGATGAGGAGATAAAGTCGGTCATGATACATTGGGCCAGAGATTTTGGTTATAATATACAATTGGATGACTGGGAAAAGGTATGGAATGAAAATATGAAATTTACTGCATCTACGACGTTAAAGGAGAATGTTATGAAAATGGTATATAGATGGTACATTACACCTGTAAAGTTAGCAAAAATGTATAAGACATGTAATAAGTGTTGGAAATGTAAAGAAAAAGAAGGGTCATTCTTTCATATGTGGTGGGAATGTAAGAAGGTAAAGGGTTTCTGGGAAATGATTTACAATGAATTGAAAAAGATGTTTAAATATACATTTGTTAAAAAACCAGAAGCCTTTCTGCTAGGAATAACAGGAAGAGAGATAAATAGAAGTGATTATAAACTTTTTCAGTATGCAGTAACAGCGGCAAGAATATTGATGGCCCAAAAATGGAAACAAGAGGAACTACCGACATTGAATGAGTGGAGAATGAAACTTATGGACTATGCAGAACTGGATAAAATGACTGGGAAAATTAGATATCAGAAAGATCACAAATTCATCGAGGACTGGGGAAAGTTTACGGATTATCTGAAAACTATATGTGACGAACAGATAACGCTAGTGGCTTTTAAGGAGGCTTTGTGAAAAAACAAGGTATATTGTAAAAAAGAAATAGATATGGAAGGTTAATGTTAAATTGGCAATACCATAAAGAAAATGCGGGAAAATAAGAAAAATGGATGATTGAGGGAGGTGCCGATGGAAGTTCAAAAAACAGCAAACATGTAATTATGGTGGTATGAATTATTTGTAAAAGAAAAACTTAATAAAAATTTATTAAAAAAAAAAATTGGGGGGGGAGGCCCCCACAGCTATTCCTAGGCCCCATGCTGCTTCCTTGTTTTGATTCATAACTTGAAACACAGTAATGGGTTTAAAGCTTGTAGCTTGAATTGAAAACACAAGGATTGGAATGCAAATGATCTTGAAAATTGGAGAGCAAAACTGGCAAAACTGAAAGCACTCGATCAAAAGTAAAAAAAGGCAATCATATTGCACACATACTTGTTTTATTGTAAAGATTGATCTCCTGCTCTTCAGATTCTCACAGTAACTTGACAACATTTCAAAACACCATAAAACAAAAGTGTACCATGAAATCTGCAAAGTCTGTGCAAGTACCACAAATTCAATGAAAAAGCCTGGCACCAAAATGGCTTCAAAGTAGGTGTCAGATGAGCCTTCCTTGGTGAGAGCAATTGGGGTGCCACCACTAGGAAGCCCCTTTCCCTAGTAACTTTCCCTCCCCCCCCCCCGTATACCTCAGATGACAAGAGAACCCTTAGAAGGGTCTTTGATGAAGATGTATAGGAGAGCCTTCAGATGAGCACACGGGAATAAAGGAAAGGCAAATACATTATATTGGAAATATTCCAGAATTAGATATTTCTTTATTACAGAGGGTGCCATATTCATCTCTTCATGCAAGCTTTGCAACAGAGTCCCCCAGTAATTTTTTGGGCTACAGTTCCTGTCCATCATTCAGATCTTAAGCAGAGGCGTAGCTGTGCAGTCATAATGAATTTCAGAACAAATGCCAATGTTGGTAACCGGCAATATTTTATATTTGCCTGCACAGCCTCATGGTTCAAAGCAGGGGCAAAGAAATGTGTGTGTGTGTGTGTGTGTGTGTGTGTGTGTGTGTGTGGAGAGAGAGAGAGTTCTGCAGCTATTCCTAGGTCTCATGCTGTTTATCTATTTGATTTGTGGCCGGTGGGCTGTAAATAAATTATATTCATATTCATTTATGTGACAGAACTTGAAAGGAGGAGTGAGTAAATGAGCTTCTGTAGTTATATACCCAGAAAAGTGATGCCATATGGTTGCAGGGAGAATTATAGCTGCATATAGGAATAAAGGCTGCAGGTGTGCTGTTGGCAGGCATTGCTAGGCTCCACCCCAAGCAGTCAATCAAAAGTGAGAGGCAGAAATCCCAACATACAGTGGTACCTCGGGTTAAGTACTTAATTTGTTCCGGAGGTCCGTTCTTAACCTGAAACTGTTCTTAACCTACCAGAAGCCTTTCTTCTTGGAATAATAGGTCTGTAATTGCCCGAGAAAGATGTTAGATTGTTTTTGTATGCCACAACTGCTGCTAGGATTTTGTTGGCCAAGAACTGGAAAACACAACAGTGGAGGAATGGCAGATGAAGATGATGGACTTTTGGGAGCTAGCCGACCTGACTGGAAGAGTCCGCGACCAGAAGGAGGAGTACCAGGAAGAATTGATGAAATTCAAAGACTATTTAGCTAAATATGCTAAGATAACTTAAATAGAAATACTTGCAAGTACCAGATTGGCTTAGGATTTAAATATGATGTTACAGAATAATATGTTTAAAGTTAATATGAAAAGAAAGAAGGATGTTACCCGACTAAGTAAATTTTATGAGAAATTAGTTTTGGAAAACTGTTACAATGATATACATTGAAACTCAGCCAGGGGGATTTGAGGAAGTCATTTAATAATGTTAACAAAAGTGGAATTATTACAGTTAGGATTTAAGTTTGTTTGTTTGTTTATGTTTGTTATAAATTTGGAAAACCAATTAAAAAATTTGGGGAAAGAAAGAAGAAACTGTTCTTAACCTGAAGCACCACTTTAGCTAATGGGGCCTCCTGCTGCCGCCGCGCCCGATTTCTGTACTCATCCTGAAGCAAAGTTCTTAACCCGAGGTACTATTTCTGGGTTAGTGGAGTCTGTAACCTGAAGCATATGTAACCCGAGGTACCACTGTAATGTGTTTTGACTTAAGAATGAACATCTATATCTTGGGTTCATCAGATGTTGATCAACTCTGACTCCCATCTTCCTTGACCAATGGCCATGCTGGCTGATGCTGATAGGAGGTGCAATACAACAAAATCGCAGTTTCCAGAGAGCCAGTGTGGTGTAGTGGTTAAGAGCAGTAGTCTCGTAATCTGGGGAACTGGGTTCGCGTCTCCGCTCCTCCACATGCAGCTGCTGGGTGACCTTGGGCTAGTCACACTTCTTTGAAGTCTCTCAGCCCCACTCACCTCACAGAGTGTTTGTTGTGGGGGAGGAAGGGAAAGGAGAATGTTAGCCACTTTGAGACTCCTTAAAGGGAGTGAAAGGCGGGATATCAAATCCAAACTCCTCTTCTTCTTCCTCACCCCTTATGTACAGCACACATGCACAAGCATATACTCAGCCCCACCCCCAAAATGGAAGAACTTCGCCTTCAGGTGTATCCATATAGCTGTATGTGCACAGAGTGGGGGCTTTTTACTGGGTAGCTGGACATGCAGTACCTTCCCCTAACAACACAGGGTCTCAAGGCGAGCATCTGACATCCAGTCCAAATAAAAAGCTTCTAATCACTTAATATTCCCAGGCTTGGTTATTTCCTAACTGTGGATGCTGCTGTGCAAATCCCTCCTGTTGGAACATGACCCACCAACTTTTGTGTGTGTGTTTTTAAAAAATTCTTATTAGAGCACCTTCTTGTTGTTGTACCACTTTTTGCTCCCATGAGTCACAAAGCTGCTCCCATACCATAAATAGTACCACAACCACGACATAAATCATATAAAATAATGAACCAATCAACCACCTTCTATAAAACACTATTGACAAAGCAACTTTAAAAAATAGGCTAAACAGCACAACCACAAGAAAAGTCACAATATTCACAAAGCATTACAGTGCCCATAATCTATTAGATTTATATTATATTAAATAATATATTTATTATTATATTGTTAGGCACAGGTTTCTGTATGCCAGGGATCAGCAACTTTTTTCAGCTATGGGCCGGTCCACCGTCCCTCAGACCATGTGGTGCGCTGGACTATATATTTATTTGGGGGGGGGGGAATGAACTAATTCCTATGCCCCACAAATAACCCAAAGATGCATTTTAAATAAAAGCACACATTCTATTAATGTAAGAACATGCTGATTCCTGGACCGTCTGTGGGCCGGATTTAGAAGGCAATTGGGCCATATCCAGTCCCCGGGCCTTAGTTTGCCTGCCCATGTTGTATGCTTTGCTGCACACAAGCTATTGCAGCAGTAACTCAATATATAGCCTGCTCCTGTGTATGCCTATTTGGCAGCAACACCCACTTATTGGCCTAGGCCAGGCTTCCTCAACCTTGGCCCTCCATATGTTTTGAGACTACAATTCCCATCATCCCTGACCACTGCTCCTGCTAGCTAGGGATCATGGGAATTGTAGGCCAAAAACATCTGGAGGGCCAAGGTTGAGTAAGCCTGGCTTAGGCTGTAATCCTGAATGCCATGTGGCCCTCTAGATATTGCCGGACTATAATAATAATAATAATAATAATAATAATAATAATAATAATAATAATTTATTATTTGTACCCCGCCCATCTGGCTGGGTTTCCCCAGCCACTCTGAGCGGCTTCCAACAAAGATGAAAGATACACTAAAATGTCACATATTAAAAACTTCCCTGAACAGGGCTGCTTTCAGATGTCTTCTGAATGTCAGGTAGATGTTTATCGCTTTGACATCTGATGGGAGGGCGTTCTACAGGGCGGGCGCCACTACCGAGAAGGCCCTCTGCCTGGTTCCCTGTAACTTGGCCTCTCGCAGTGAGGGAACCGCCAGAAGGCCCTCGGAGCTGGACCTCAGTGTCCGGGCAGAACGATGGGGGAGGAGACGCTCCTTCAGATATACTGGACCGAGGCCATTTAGGGCTTTAAAGGTCAGCACCAACACTTTGAATTGTGCTCGGAAAGGTACTGGGAGCCAATGTAGGTCTTTCAAGACCGGTGTTATATGGTCTCGGCAGCCGCTCCCAGTCACCAGTCTAGCTACTGCATTCTGGATTAGTTGTAGTTTCCGGGTCACCTTCAAAGGTAGCCCCACGTAGAGCGCATTGCAGTGGTCCAAGCGGACCACTCCCATCATCCCTGACCATTGTTCATGCAGCTGAGACTGCCTTATACCGAGACAAGCAATTGGTCCATCTAGCTCAATACTAGCAGCAGCTTTCCAGGGTTTCAGGAAGTTGGCATTCCCAGCCCTACGCAGAAATGCCAGGAATTGAATCTAGGAGCTTCTACATGGATTACAGAGGCTTTGCCATCGAGTTACAGAACGTCTTCATGCATAGGATTGCACTATAAGGCTATTTTGCTGTCGGGTTCACCTCAGTTCACTCATTTCCACTTACAGAATGTCATTTTCATGCCATTTGATGTGTGAAAAGCACCTGACAGTCCTCAAGTCAGAGCGAGCAGAGCTGTGCAAAATAAATAGGCCCCAGTCACTGTCACCTGAAGCTGCAGATCATCTGCCTGAGCTGAAGGCCACAGGGTGTGAGAGACCATCTAAATGTGCTAAGCGAGCACACCCAGTTCCTAAGTAAGCCCAATGGCAGTACACTTTACAGTTTTATGATTTAGCTTTGAGGCCCAAATAAGCAAACTGCCACTAAACACAAGCCATTTATTTAAAAGTAATCCTATGTCAAGAGGAATACTCACATTTTAGAGCGGGAGTCAAATGCCACCTTCCGGACCGCTCTACCCAGCCACTAAGATGTTCCCCAGGCCCCACACCTCACCAGCCTTGCCCTTGTGCAATTCTCAAGTGTTTTCGCCTGGCTGGGATGTGCCGCTGAACTGTGAAAATGCCCCTTGCTTGTCTCGACGGAGACGTGTGTTCATGTGTGTGAGAGAAAAGGAACCTCTGGCTTTAGCCTGCTGGAATGCAGCCTAGCTCAACAAAGGTCACATCTGCACTAAACACTTAAAGCTCACGTCTTCCCCCAGAGAAACTTTGGGCCCTTACTTTCATTAAGGGTACTGGAAATCAGGGCCGTCTTAAGCATATCTGGCGCCGTGGTGCAAAGCTCCCTCTGGTACCCACCCCCCACCCCCGTGGACGGCGCTGCCGGCGGGGAAGAGGCGGAGGCGCCGCATCCAGTCTCCGCCTCTTCCCTGGCGCCCTCCAGAACTTGGCGCCCTGGCGCCCCTCACCACTAGCCTCTATGGGTAAGACGCCCCTGCTGGAAATTGTAGCTCCATGTAGGGTAAACCACAATTCGCATAATTCTTTGGTGGGAGCCATGTGCTTTTAAAGGTAAGGTGTGGTGTGAACAAAGGTAAGAATTGTGGGATGTAATTCACTGGGAGCAGTCAAATATAACATTCCTTGTTTTGCTAGAGTGGACATGCAAGGGAATGTTTGGTCCAGCCAGTCGAGACTTCCTGTTCCTCCTGACCTGGAGCATCCTTCTTTGCATGTGACTAGTGGTGGGCGTGACCTTTCCAGACCTGGTAAAAGGCCAAGACATGCTGCCACTGTCTCTCTTTTCCATCTTCCTTTCATCCTGTGAACACCTGGACTGCTAACTGCAGTCACAGGGTAAATCTCCCTTATGGGGTAAAGTTGTTTGTATATGTTTGAAACATTAAGCCTAAAGCCTGCCTTCAGGGATCACACTGTGCTCTGCCTGATCTAATAATAATAACAATAATAACAATAATAATAATTTATTATTTATACCCTGCCCATATGGCTGGGCTTCCCCAGCCACTCTGGGCGGCTTCCAAAAAAAAATATTAAAATACTGTAATACATCAAACATTAAAAGCTTCCCTAAACAGGGCTGCCTTCAGATGTCTTCTAAGTCTGGTAGTTGTTGTTCTCTTTGACATCTGGTGGGAGGGCATCCCACAGGGAGGGCGCCACTACTGAGAAGGCCTGGTTCCCTGCAACTTGGCTTCTTGCAGTGAGGGAACCGCCAGAAGGCCCTCAGTACTGGACCTCAGTGTCCAGGCAGAATGATGGGGGTGGAGATGCTCCTTCAGATATACTGGACCGAGGCCATTTAGGGCTTTAAAGGTCAGCACCAACACATTGGATTGTGCTCGGAGACGTACTGGGAGCCAAAGTAGGTCTTTCAAGACCGGTGTTATGTGGTCTCGGCGGCCACTCCCAGTCACCAGTCTAGCTGCCGCATTCTGGATTAGTTGTAGTTTCCGGGTCACCTTCAAAGGTAGCCCCACATAGAGCGCATTGCAGTAGTCCAAGCGGGAGATAACCAGAGCATGCACCACTCTGGTGAGGCAGTCCGCTGGAAGATAGGGTCTCAGCCTGCGTAGCGGATGGAGCTGGTAAACAGCTGCCCTGGCACAGATTTGACCTGTGCCTCCATGGACAGCTGTGAGTCCAAAATGACTCCCAGGCTGCGCACCTGTTCCTTCAGGGGCACAGTTACCCCATTCAGGACCAGGGAATCCTCCACACCTGCCCGCCCCCTGTCCCCCAAAAACAGTACTTCTGTCTTGTCAGGATTCAGCCTCAATCTGTTAGCCGCCATCCATCCTCCAACCGCCTCCAGACACTCACACAGGACCTTCACCGCCTTCACTGGTTCTGATTTGAAAGAGAGGTAGAGCTGGGTATCATCCGCATACTGATGAACACCCAGCCCATGATCATGAGTAAACTTTATTTTTGATACTTATGAATAAGACTGTGGTGTCTTTATTCTTTTAGGAGGGATTCAAGGGTCTTATCAGGAAAATATTAGAACACATTTCAGTCTGGACAAGCCAGATTGAATTGCTTATTGTCCTAAGCAGGCATCCCCAAACTCAGCCCTCCAGATGTTTTGGGACTACAACTCCCATCATCCCTAGCTAACAGGACCAGTGGTCATGGATGATGAGAATTATAGTCCCAAAACATCTGGAGGGCTGAGTTTGGGGGTGCCTGTTCTTAAGAAACTCACATGTGTTTGCAACCAACTTTCTGCTGCATAAGAAGGGGAATGCACTCTGCTAAGTATATGAACTTGCTAGCGCAAGTTAGGAGGGATATTAATAAACAATATACAGTGGTACCTCGGGTTACATACGCTTCAGGTTACAGACTCCGCTAACCCAGAAATAGTACCTCGAGTTAAGAACTTTGCTTCAGGATGAGAACAGAAATTGTGCTCCGGCGGCACGGCGGCAGCAGGAGGCCCCATTAGCTAAAGTGGTGCTTCAGGTTAAGAACAGTTTCAGGTTAAGAACGGACCTCCAGAACTAATTAAGTACTTAACCCGAGGTACCACTGTATCCTCTCCTGCCACCCTGAACATTCCCACAAGGATCACATCCCTTCATCTGTCTGCCACACCCACTTTTTGTCTCTGTCCCACCCAAGGATATTAAAAGGTTCCCCCCTCCTATTTTAGAGATAGTTTGCATTTGTTTCTTGATCTAGATTTTTCAAATTCTATGTGAAATGGAATCCTCCCAGGCAGCTAATAATCACCAAATTCCAGCAGGCAAAGGGCGGAATCTTACAATACTCCAAAAGTCAAGCTAAAAGCAAACGTTTGCCGGAAAGGTCAAAGCCAAGGCTTAGAACTGGCCCTGGAAACAGTAATAATACTGGTGTTACAATCAGGCTCCCATTAGGTGCGCCTTTCACTAACTGAAGAGCGTGAAATGACAATAATCTGCAGCAAGTGCACATATTACTCCATCCTTTGCCCTTGGAAACCTTAGAAAAAGCTGCTGCAGGAGAAGGATGTGAGCAACATTACGGGAGGGGTGCTTCTAGGACGAAGGTGAAACTACAACATTCCCTTGTTATCTTTGCTACTGGTTGCTGTGAGCTGTTTAAGTAATCTTGCTACATTTATAGTATTGTAATGTGTGGGGTTGGGGGGGTAAGCTGTTCTATTTTTGCACTATGTTACTTTGAAATTGTTTTTGTAGCGCCTGTTTAAAATGCATCCCTGTTTCTTGGAGCACGGTTTCTTTTTGGGAAAAGCGCCACACAAATAAAATGGATGAGTGAATGAGGGCGAGGAACCTGCGGCCCTCCAGCATTGCCAATGGCCAGGAAAAATGACATCCGGGAAGCCACCCGTTCCCCATAACCAATCTACTAATAATAATTTGCATTTAGCAAGAGCGAATTCACGTGCTGGCAGGCCACAGCACACACATTCTAGAGATGAATATAGCATACAGATAGGCAAGGCAGAGTAAATAGGCCAACAAATATTTATCAAAACCAGGTTGGCTTTTCAGTGTGTTTTATGTAACAACACGCTTCAGCTCAGCAGAAGCAGGTTGCAGTTCCTGGCCAGAGTTTCCTGGGGAGTAAAGCACCCTGATCCAGTTTTGCCACTTTTCTGTGATTAATGTAAATGTGCTGCATAAATAGCTGCCTCATTCCATCTACCATCTGCTTGGTGCATAGGTTAAAATCATCTGCTGTGTTTCGTCATCTACTTGGGAATAATTCCGCCTTAACCACCACTGTTCAGGGAAGTTGTTAATGTGTGACATTTTAATGCATTTTTAATCTTTGTTGGAAGTTGCCCAGAGTGGCTGGGGAAACCCAGCCAGATGGGCGGGTACAAATAAATTATTATTATTATTATTATTATTATTATTATTATTATTATTATTATCATGCTTATATAAAGTCTGCTTGTGAACATTAAGAACCCTACTGTGGCCATGCACAATGGCCATGCAGACAGACCCTCCAAGTCTCCCTATTTTCCAGGGACAGTTCCAAATTTACAGAAGCTGTCCCGGTTTGTGATTTGATCTTGGAATGTTCCGCTTTTCCTTAGGACACCCCTATTTTCATCAAAGAAACGTTGGAGGGTATGGAGGTTTGTGATCCCCGAGCCAACCTTTAGAAGACATCTGAAGGCAGCCCTGAATAGGGAAGGTGTTTTTTTTTAATGTCTAATGTTTTATTATGTTTTTATATATGCAGGAAGCTGCCCAGAGTGGCTGGGGCAACCCTGTCAAATGGGAGGGGTATAAATAAATTGTTGTTGTTGTTGTATAGGACACCCCTATTTTCATTGGAGAAATGTTGGAGGGTATGCCTGCAGATGCCTATGGGGTGCACATAAGCAAGACACATGAACAACAGCACTCTCCCATTTATGATCACCACTGCTGATTTATCTCTTTCCACATATTATCCAAACAGTTGAACTGACGGCCCTTATTAATTTTTCTACATGTAGAAACTACAGTGGTACCTTGGGTTACATACGCTTCAGGTTACAGACTCCGCTAACCTAGAAATAGTACCTCAGGTTAAGAACTTTGCTTCAGGATGAGAACAGAAATCGTGCTCCGGTGGCGCGGCGGCAGCAGGAGGCCCCATTAGCTAAAGTGGTGCTTCAGGTTAAGAACAGTTTCAGGTTAAGAACTGAACTCCGGAACGAATTAAGTACTTAACCCGAGGTACCACTGTACTCACAGCTAGATTCTGCCAACAGCTGAAACAACTTCTCTACTTTTAAAAAAGAAATAAATTGTTGGTTGTAGACCAGCTGTTACCACCAGTGTGTGTTTTTTCTGGGGGGGGGGGATGCAGGGGTACGCATACCCCTAAACATTTTGTGAATCTAATGGGAGAAGAAACTAAGTTTTTTAAAAAAATAATTAGTTTCTTCTCTAGCACGGTGAATCGTCAGTTCCGCTGCTACCCCTGATGGGGGCCTCACTTCCTGTCATGGTGTTTCCTGAGTCTCAGGTGGAAGCGAGCGTTTAATGTGTGAAGCAGTGTGGAATGTGGATGTGTGATGTTTTACTGATGAAAGTTTGGCTTCGTTGAAGGGCAGTATTTCAATGTGAGTAGGAAAATTACTATTTTTTATCAGAGGAATCAGGAAGATGTTAGTGCGCACAACCTCATGGCAATGTGGAAGTTACTGTGAGCTGTCCGCTGTGTAATATGAGGTAATGCATGTTCTTTGTACTTTTTCTATTTACTGTATTTATTTTTCCTGATTGGAACTATAAAATGGTGATTTTCTTGAGTCAAAATGAGAGTACCCCTAAACATTTTTTAGGGGGGGAAGCACTGGTTACCACGCTAGAGTCTACCAATCATGGATATTCCAGTGACAGCCATCACTATGGAACAAAAAAGTGGATTGAAACAGGCCACACCCAATGGAGTTACAAAGATGACTGCCCTGCCTTTCATTGACACTGGAAGATACCCACAGCAGAAAAGTCACCTGGTAGGATCATTGGCAGAGAGGCACTGTCTGCCAAATAAGCTTGCTGTTGCTGCTGTGTAACTTATTGACTGGCATTTCAAAGCCACACACATTTTCCCTTCTGCATCCAGAAAGAGAAATCTGCATTGCTCAATGGACACCAAATTTTGCTTGAGTTTCCAGGGAGCTATATGGATGTAGTCCCTGTTCCATTGTTGCTGTTGTTGTTGTTGTTGCCCTTGAAAGAGATGAAGGGGAAAATGTGGCCTAAACAATGCCAGCAAGCTGATAGCTTTCCCACTAGAGGGTTTTGTTTTTTTAAGTTTAGTGTTAAACTTCCAGTGTGCCTGTCTAAATAATCCAATAAGGAAGGGAACCTCTTTCTCTGAAATCTACTGCTGAGGCGTGACATGGCCTGTCTTTTCTTTACAGTGGTACCTCGGGTTACGTACTTAATTCGTTCCGGAGGTCCGTACTTAACCTGAAACTGTTCTTAACCTGAAGCACCACTTTAGCTAAAGGGGCCTCCTGCTGCCGCCGCGCCACCGGAGCCCGATTTCTGTTCTTATCCTGAAGCAAAGTTCTTAACCTGAAGCACTATTTCTGGGTTAGCGGAGTCTGTAACCTGAAGCGTCTGTAACCTGAAGCGTATGTAACCCGAGGTACCACTGTATTTTTAACCTGGTCTGGCACTCACTTGTACCAGGCAGCTGGAACTAACCGCCCTTTCCATTTCCCACACGGCACCTGCAAAGGTGGGGGAATTGGACCACCCATTTGCCAATCACCTGATGGTCCAATGATGACAAGCAGTTGAGGAACACCCACCTGGTTTGAATTCAAATTCCTCCAGGAAAGGCATGGAGCTTTGCAAATGCCAATGATATCAATCATCTGATCTCCATGCTATGTAGGAGGTTTTGCAGACACTGCCAGTCACCAGGTCAGCGGTACCTGCAAACCCTCTTTGGGCCCAATTGCACATTTACCTGCTCCACATCCAACATCATATATGACTTCAAGTGTAAGGCGGGTGGACATGGCTTGGCCGGAACGGCCTGGCGGGCCAGATTGGGAGGTCTGGTGGGCCTAATTTGGCCCATGTGTTTGAGGCATTACAGGAAATCAAAAAGGTGGGTACATGCAGTGCTTTTTGGAGCAGTTCCACTGCCACCTTGTAAGCCCACCAGGGTCCACTACCAAAGGAAGGCACATAAGAACATAATAAGAGGTGGATCAGGCCAAAGGTCCATCTTTGTCCATCATCCTGCTCTTACAGTGGCCAACCAGATGCCTGTGGGAAACGGGCAAGCAGGATCTGAGCACAAGACCCAAGAAGGGTCTGAGTACAAGCACAAGGGAGCCCCCCACCTAGAAGATCATCATCATCATCATCATCTCTGGGCGACTTCCAACAAAATATTAAAAATACAATAAAACATCAGACACTAAAATCTTCCCTAAACAGGGCTGCCTTCAGATGTCTTCTGAATCCTTTGTCCAGGATCCCCACTCCACTCAAAGCTGGAACCAACACTAATCTTTCGTAGAATAATCCCACTCAAAGTGTGCCATCCACAAATGGCCCTGGGCCTTGAATGCACCATCTTTTTCGTCTTCTTTCCTCTCCTTTTACAGAAGAGCTACAGGAGAGGCTCAGCAAAAAAGAGAAAAGGCAAATCGTCTTTTGTAGAAGGTTAAACGGCCATGTGCGGCAAAGCCAGAGTTACAGCTGAGCATTGGCTTTGTACTTCTACACTCTCAACTGCCCCTAGTAACCTCATGACCTGCCTTCTCTTCTTCACTGCCCGGGGAAGCAGTCATCAAAAGATCAGCACTGGGTAGCAGCAGAGAACAGTTACTTCAACTGACAGCCTAAACAAAAGATAGCTTGGCAAGGCTGTTTAAGCCATGAAGAGAGAGAAAGAGAGAGGGCTAAAGACTAGGATTCAACTAGTGGCAGGATTGTCCCACGTAGTTAAGGCAACAACAACAACAACAACAAACTACCCTGGGTGTCCAAATCAGAGTTTGTCACCTGTTTTGCACACCTGTATCCACACATTAGCTGGCACCAACCTGTCAAACCCACTCTTTTAAGAAGTTTGACACCGTTTCTTTTTGTCTAAACTGCATACAATTAATAGGAGAGGGGTAGTTGTATCAGAAACCAATAAAGCATGTATAGCATGTATAGCACTTTAAAGAATAACCACATCTACCATATTTTTCGCTCCATAAGACGCACCTGACCATAAGGCAAACCTAGTTTTTAGAGGGGGAATGCAAGAAAAAAAATATATTTAAAGGGAGCGCTGAGCAGAGCCTGTATGCATCACAGGCTCTGCTCAGTGCTCCCTTTCACAAGCTGCGTGGAGCATGTGTGCAGCGTTTGCAGGCTTTTCCCCAAGAAGGGAGAAGCCCCCAAGAGAGACACACACTCCGCGTGGCTCTTGGGGGCTTTTGCTGGAGGTGGGGGAAGAGAGAGAGCCGCGCTGTGTCCCTTCCCCCACCTCCCGCAAAAGCCAGGGATAGCCACGTGAAGCCTCCACAGGGCAGCGGGATGAAGGCTCCCCGCTGCCCTGCGGAGGCTTTGTGCGGCTAAGCCAGAAGCTAGAACAGTCAGAGGGAGCGCTGCGCAGTGCTCCCTCTAGCTGTTCTGGCTTCTGGGGTAGCCCGCAAAGCCTGCATTCGCTCCATAAGACGCACACACATTTCCCCTTACTTTTTAGGAGGGGGAAAGTGCGTCTTATAGAGCGAAAAATATGGTATTTTAAAAAGGCATAAGCCTTTGTACACCAATGCCTGCTTCCTTAGATGCATGTGTGAAGAATCAAACCAGGCCAATGTAGAAGTCAACTCAACTTCCTGTCCATTCAGTTACAGATCCCAAAGTCATTCAGCTCAGGAATGCATAATCACAGGGAGGGTAATTTTGAGCCGAACAAGGATCAGAGAGGAAAGGGTTAAGCTATCTTTCTCCCTGCACCCATCTTTTTGTCAGCTCCCAGACTGCTTTGGCTTTTGTTTAAAAATCCACAGATGAAAGAACCGGGAGACTGCATAATGCATAGTTTCCTCTGAAGTCTACTCATCCCATACTTCTACAGCTCTGCCAAACAGTAGCTGAGTGAACTCTGGTAAATTTCACTTCTGATGCTAAGAGGGTGGCAGAAAGAGGTCTCCCTGTTGAGTCACATGTTGCTTTATGTACATACCTTCTGTGAATCTAGTGGTGGAATGAAACTCATGCTAGAGAGTTTTGCAGGAGTGTGTATGGTAGAAAGGGTGCCAAGAATCCCCGGGTGAAAAGGGTAGGATTTAACATACATAAACTGCATTAGGAAAATATGAGCTCCATTATTTATGTTGGCGGTAATGGGTTTGTCTCCTGTCTAGTTTAAAAGGAGAACATTTGCAGCACAGTTCTGTGTATGTTCGCTTGGATGCAAGCCCCACAATGTTCAACTAGTAATTTAATTCTTTTTAAAAGGTGTTTATATACCAGTTTTCAGTGAAATCACAAAAAGCGGTTTAATTTTTTTAAACAAGTAGTAAGCAGAAAGGAAAACTAATAAAACAGCAAAGACAGCTACAAGTGGGAACAGGCATTTAGGAAGCTAGACTTCCCTGTTTAGTGCAAGATGGTTCTTGAGAAGCCCTGGGGGGACAATGAGGAAGTAGATTCCACTTCAGATGGGACACTGGAGCCAGGTCTTTAGGTGGTTCTATCTTCTGTCTGTCTTCCCCTCAAGGCAAAATGGTTTCTGAGTCGCCCAGTGCTGGTGGTTGGGGGAGAGAGAGGCCACCTCAGCTACAGTCCTAAGTACAGTTACTTAAGCAGAGCTGAGGACATTCGAGAAGTTGCTAGGCTGCAATACCCATCATCCCTGAACATTTGCCATGCTGGCTTGGACTGATAGAAGTTTTAGTCAAGGAAGAAGAAGAAGAAGAAGAGTTTGGGCTTGATATCCTGCTTTATCACTACCCTAAGGAGTCTCAAAGCGGCTAATAATCTCCTTTCTCTTCCTCCCCCACAACAAACACTCTGTGAGGTGAGTGAGGCTGAGAGACTTCCGAGAGAAGTGTGATTAGCCCAAGGTCACCCAGCAGCTGCATGTGGAGGAGCGGAGAAGCGAGCCCAGTTCACCAGATTACGAGTCCACTGCTCTTAACCACTACACCATACTGGCTCTCCAACAACCTCAGGAAGGCAACCTGGTCCCCAACTCTGTATTAGACAGTAAGTTCCCTTGAACTCAGTAGGAGTTATTTCTATGTGAATATGCTTAGGATTGTGCTATTGGTCAAAAAGTTGCTACTCTTTGAAAGACAATTTCAAACATAGTGTTTCCAAATAATTGCATTGTACAGAAAACTAGGCACCCAAAGACCTAGAGATGGGGTGTGTGTGTTTCCTCTAAAAGAATTATTATTAATGACAACAAATAATATTACAGCAATACAAAAAGAAACAGTTCAAAAATGCAGCACTAGTTGTCTGCGATCAAAGGAAGAGGTTGGCGACCATTTTCTTGTTTCCCCAACTAGAGCATTTTGTGCTGGGATCTCATTATTAGCATGCTTGCTTGCTGCATGCTCAATTCAGGAAAGGCTCAGGGGAAAATGTCTTTCTTGATTTGTCCCCTAATGGTATATACTTTACTAGCTAAATTCTCCAGGACTGCTAAGAACCAGATGGAGACGGGGGAAACCTTGAGTCAAAAGAAACGCAAACATTCCAAATTTTGCAAATTCTCCCATTTTGCCACTCAGAGTTTGAAGTCAAGGTTCTACTTTGCATTTATATGTGAACTCTTTATTTATCTCCATAATTCTCTCTATCTCTGTGTGTGAATCAAACCATGCAGGCAAAGGAACATTATTTCCCCATTGCAGATCACCTTGAGTTCAAGCCCATTTGCAAAGGGAAAGGCTTCACCCAACGTCTTGGTGACAAGAGGGTAAATTGGGTGGTTGTATGCATGCGTCAAAGTGACAGGGGGCATCTGCCCACCATCCAAATCCTGTTCTTCACCCCTGCACTATTAGGGAGCTTCACCTGTTCAAGCCTTTCTTCCTTAAGCTTTGTGAAAATGAAAATAAAAGGATGTCATTACGTAGTCTTCCTTTAGATGCAGAGAGAGAACCGTCTTAGACAGGGTGATAGGCAAACTGTCAGGTAATTAACTTTACAGTGTAGCCACACTTCTTCCAATTATGCTTTCAAAAGACCAGAACTATCTCGCCAAAGTTTGAAGCACCCTGGATTCGCACTACAGCTAATATACGAAAATAAAGCCTTTGAGCCTCACTGAGCAACTTCCCTATACAAAATGAACCAAACAGCTCCACTGACACTGATGAATATCCTCAGTCCTACCCACTGGATCATCCTGTTGGTACCTGGATGCCACACCTACCCCCCACAGCTCTGAGGATGTTTTACCTTTGTCCATGTAGTCTATGTATGGGACGCGGGTGACACCGTGGGTTAAACTACAGAGCCTAGGGCTTGCCGATTAGAAGGTCAGCGGTTCAAATCCCTACGATGGGGTGTGCTCCCACTGCTCAGTCCCTGCTCCTGCCAACCTAGCAGTTCAAAAGCACGAAGTGCAAGTAGATAAATGGGTACCGCTCCAGAGGGAAGGTAAACGACATTTCTGTGTGCTGCTCTGGTTCGCCAGAAGCAGCTTAGTCATGCTGGCCACATGACCTGGAAGCTGTACGCCGGCTCCCTCGGCCAGTAAAGTGAGATGAGCGCCGCAACCCCAGAGTCGTCCACAAATGGACCTAACGGTCAGGGGTCCCTTTACCCCTTTACCTATGTAGTCCAAAGGATGGCCTACACATTCCTCTGAGGATCAAGAAACCCCTAGGAAACTTCCACAGATTCAGTCCCTTGGAGGAGCCAGTCTTGAGCCTCCCGGCCTGACGTTGGCAGGTGCAGCAAGCCAGTAGTGAGACAACTTGTCCTTACTGCTCTCAGCCCCAGGGTCTCTGTCTATGGTCCTGATCATCTTACCTTTGTCACAACCGTCCTACAGCATGAATATGGCTTGGGTAGTCCTCTCACTATCTCATTTGTCCCTGCTCCTTGGCAATGGTTAAGGATGAGGACAGAGGGACTTGAAACATGCTTTTAAAAACTATGTGAAATTTATCTCAGTTTCATAGGGATGTGGGAGGTTGTTTGAGGAATATTCAAGTCCCCTTCGGTGTGTGGAACTAGTCACACAGGACTATTTTTAAAATCTGGCTTGTGTGTTATCAGTGATGGTGTTTAAAGGAGTACTCGTGTTATTCATTTGCAGCAAAAACAAAAAAGAGACATGTTGCACCTTCAAGACTAACACAATTGTTATGGCATCTGCTTTCATGATCTACAGTCATACTTTTCTGCATTTCATTTCCCCCAACCTCAATTGTTACAAATTGCCATTACCACCCTGAGTATATATATCTATAACTTCAGATAACACTCCATGCATCTGATAAAGTGGACTGTTATCCATAAAAGTTAATACCATGAGAAATGTCTTAATTTTTAAGGTGTCACAAGACCCTCTGACGTTTAAATGCTCCATTGTTACTTTAAGCAAATCATGTTAGCAATTAAGTATACTTGCATCAAAAGGAACTGTATTCTTCAGAAAATCCTCTAAGAAGCACCCAGTGTTAGACATTTAATAATACTTTGTATTCCTTTTAAATGTTTTTTATGTTGTGCACTGCCCTGAAGCCTTGCAAGACAGTGGCGTATAAATACCTTTATAAATGAATAAAAAATTAATAATTGGTTCAAGGAGAGATTTAAATACTTAACTGAAACGTTAAGAAAGCAAAATTTGTTCTGTCCCAGGCAGAACAAACATTTCAATTTTGAAGACAAAGATTATTTCTGCTGCAGCCGATTGAGAGTTAAAGCTGCTCAGTTATAGTGATTAGTCTACTTCTAGAGAAAAAGAAAATCATACTTAAGAGTGTACGTCAAGGAGCGGCTTTAAGAGTTGGTCTATCAGAGGATGCATAATGAATGACGTATACTGTCCTTTTTTATGTTTATCTCGCCTACAAAAGAGGAAGCAGGAGATCAACTCCCTATCTTGTGTACTTAGGTTAGGAAAATTTAGGGCTTTCTTCTTGTTGGTCAGGGATGATGGGAGCTGTAGTCCAACAATATCTGGAGGACCACAGGTTTCCTGCTCCTGGACTAGACAATTAAAATAAATATCTGGCATTCTGCTTTCTCCTATCTACAACAGGAAAATAGCATTCTAACCCCAAGTGAAGAAAGGACTTTCTCAGGAAATAATAATGGGTTCATTCCTGCTTTGCAATTGATTGCAAATGGCTGATTTCAAGAGGAATGCAAAAGCACATTCAGAAACGCAGTTTAACTATTTGTTTTCTAGGGGTTTGTGAGGGAGGGGAGACCTTCTGCGAGCCAGCTAGGGAAACACATTCTCACAAAGTCTCCTGGAAACATCCGGAGAGACAGTTGCTTTTTGCACTTTGTGTCTAGGAAATAGCACGAGGAAAACTGGGAAATGGAAAGTGGCATTTTGTGTGTGACAGAGAAGGAAAGTGAGAGAGAGAGAGAGAGAGAGAGAGAGAGAGAGGAGCCGTCGCAAAATTTTATCCATTTGTTCTTGCATGTGTCAACATTTAGAACCAACATGTGCAGGAGGAAAAACTTGAATGTACCCGAAGGGGAAGAAAACTTTGCCTCTTCTGTGCTCCTATGAAGATTTTCTGTTCACATTCACTTTGTTTTTGAAAAATCCTTGATGGATGAACAACAAAAGGGAATTAAAATGTTTATTGCTTATATGGGCGGGGGGGTTGTGTACACTTGAAAATTTCTTAACGAGCCAATCTTACATGTAAGTAAATAGTCACTGAATCAGTGATTACAGTATCATATGAGCACTGATCCAGAGCATATTTTCTACAGTGTTTATATTTACTTACATGTTTGGCTTGTTAAGAAATTGAACTGCATCCTTCTCGTATTAATTCTTACAATTCTGGCTGATGAAGAATTGATCAAGACTGGCTGATGAAGCATTGAAAGAAACAGATTGGTTATCCGGAAACTCTGTTCCGGCGATATTTGGTGACAGATTATGTATATATCAAACTTTTGAATTATTCTACTGCGACTGGTGAAGAAGACTGGTGAAGAGACTTTAGTTGCAATTTCTGATCATTTGTATTAGTCTATAAATAGTGTTTAGTGCCATTGTTATTGGCCATCGTGTTGTGTTATTTTGTTCGGCAGGGCTTCAGGAGTTGCCAGGACTTACAAGGAACCAACCATCTTAGGGTTTACTCCTTAGCCTTTTCTGAAGATGTCCCACAAGGCAGCGGGTATGGTTTTTTCCTCCTGAATGTATCAGCACATCTATCTGATATGATTTTAAAAACATATTGAACAACAGTTATATTTAAAGGTGTGCAATTGCTTGAAAGGCCAGTTGAATTGAGATTCCTTTGATGTGCAACACTGCGCACAGTAAATTCCCATCAGGTTCAGGAAGGGTGAAGCATTCATCAGAGTTCTTCCCACAGCTTATCCTTATAATGCCACCGGTGATGGTTTTCCCCATGGTGCTTTCCCTTCTGAGACTCTAATCATCTGCTTTGTGCAATGCTTATGTAAACTAGCACCAGGTTATTGATAGCAAACACAATGGCTTTTGTCTGACTCAATCAAACATGGATTCAAATCAAAGCAGAAATGAAATAGCACACTTTTCTCTTAGGCAAGGGTGCTAATCATCCTTTTTCAATTGCTATTACAGAGCAATTACAGAGAGAATGGCTCAGCTATTTCTTGTTCCATAGGACAGAATAATGCTACATCCCTAGGCCTGCTCTCCTGAAGAGAACAGTGGCATTCTGTTAAGAAAGGTTGGCAGGCACAGTGCATAAGGGAACTGGGAATGTTCCTTAGTATGGATGCATAGAGAACTAGGTAAAGGGAAAGGTACCCCGATCGTTAGGTCCAGTCGCAGATGACTCTGGGGTTGTGGCGCTCATCTTGCTCTATAGGCTGAGGGAGCTGGCGTTTGTCTGCAGACAGCTTCCAGGTCATGTGGCCAGCATGACTAAGCCACTTCTGGTGAACCAGAGCAGTACAGGGAAATGCCGTTTACCTTCTTGCTGGCGTGGTACCTATTTATCTACTTGCACTGGCGTGCTTTCAAACTGCTAGGTGGGCAGGAGCTGGGACCAAACATTGGGAGCTCACCCCGTTGCAGGGATTCGAACCACTGACCTTCTGATCTGCAAGCCCTAAGCTCTGTGGTTAGACCACAGCACCACCCGCGTCCCTCGCATAGAGAACTACTAGCCAGTAATTGCACTGGAGAGATCCTGCTCTGTTATTTACTGGTAGATGCAGGTTAAGCAAAGCCCTACTCATAGCTTGCATTGGACAGAGCCTACTCAAGCTGCACCTCAAGTCACCATTGTGGCTGTGTGCACACTCCTCTTGACTCTGCAGTTTAATATATCTGCACTTTAAACAGCTCAACAACATCTGATGGAAGATTGAATAAATGAGCCAAAGCTTCTTAAGGCTCATACAGAAGATCTTGCTTCAAAAATATCTGACAGCAACTGCTAACAAAGCCCTGGAGTTAGTCACACAGAGATAGTCAAAAGAAAGAAAGAAAAGGCAACATAGTTTGGGATCTATAGCTATAGACTGAGGATCAACAAGATAGAGACAGGCAATGAAATATTCAATTTGGGGGAATCCCCAAGATAGGAAGAGGGGACATGATTGCATTGATAGTGTCTCCTGGTTCACAGAGTTGGACTTAGGACTAGAGTTGTCAGATGATGACATTGAGCAGGCTCATCAGGCTTAAGGGAGATCAGGCAAAGATGGTCGTGCTAGAGCGAGAGGGTCCAAGAGGTCAGTGCTGTGATTCTGCTGATGCATATCCTCTGCTGCTGCATCCACACTGCGCCAGACTCCTCCTCTCCCTCCCGGTAATCAACTGTGGCCCACATGCCAGGAAGCTACTGTGGTGGCCCCTCCCCACCTGGTGAGCCATTTCTATTCCAGGGCGAAGTTGTGACCATGGCAGGACAATCTTATATCTGCCCCACTTAGTCCAGTGTAGTTTATTCTGAAGTGTGTGCAGGACTGCAGCCTTGAATGCTACCCATCAATTTTAGTAGCATTTTTCTAACCTTTTTCTGTTTTTGTTTACAAGGGCAAATAAATTGCCTTGCATTCAACACACACCCAAGAGTGATTCACTCTTAATAGAACTGAAAGTGTAAAAAGGACCTTTCACGTTTTTATACTGCAGCTTGGAAATCAATACCAATGCAGAGCTGTCATAAAAAGCTTTGGGATCTGCTTAGGGGAAGATGGTATCAGAAAAGCAGCAGTTTTGTTCACAGAAGTGACAATTAGAATTAGGTGAATTCCACAGGTCATGATTCCCCGAGTCACAGTATGAGTAACAGAACTTTTAGGGCAAAAAGCAGGCTGCCGCTTTTGTGAATCAATGTTCAACTAGTTGGGTTTAGATAATGAGGCCCTGCATTGCCTGATCTATAGTTAAAAGAAATTCTACCTGGAGGCCTTTGATGACTAATACCCCCTTAGCCCAAAGTTTCTATTTCCTGCTGCACAAAGATGATTCTGCCTTAAATAGTCCTGCAGCATATATTTGTTGTACATGGTTTAAAAAATTGTTCCCTCCAGATGTCTTTTGCCATTAGCATTTTTGACACCTTCTAAAAATACAGACCCAGTTTCTCTCACCTTTACTTTTAATAAGCAATCTTTGCACTCTGGTATCACATTGGCTGCTCTCCAACATACCTGGATGTCAGTAATGATGCCGTGGAACAAGAACTCCTCCCTTGGTACCCTAAAATAATGTCCTCAATTTATATTTGGATGCCACACTTCTTTTGGACGATGCTGCATCTTCAATTACTGTCCTAGTAATTTCAGGGTTGCAGGAAGCATAAAAAATGAGAGGTTGCTAAAGCCAAAAGTACCAGCTAATTATATTGAGGAATGATGATTGTGCAATAGAACTGGCACGCTAAAAACACTATCGCCAGGCTGCCCAGCTGTCTAATGACATTAACATGTAGGAAACTAAAACATTAAATTGCATTATTTTAATAAGGGTTCCATAAACATATACAATAAATGCAAAACTGAATATCACACATCTGCAAACCCTGACCATTGACTGATCTGTCTGATGCCACGGAACGTTCATAAACATTTTTTAACAGCTATGGGGAAAGGGCAATTCTTTACAAAACAGCATGCCATCTGTGAATAAATTCAAAGGTCTAATTGGCCAGAAGATGACAGCATACTGAGCATGGGGACACAGGGGGTTGTGTGGTGTTTCTAAGATGCAGGATAATATAAAGGATGTGGAACCAGGTAGGAAGAGAACCCAGGGAATAAAGGACCAGGTGACTAAAGGAAGTGAGAAACAGGAAGTGTAACGAGGAAAGAATGGTAAAGCAGGAATGGGCAACCTGGAGCCCCTCAGATGTCATTGGACTGCACGTCCCATCAAGCCTCCCCACCAGCTATGGTGGCTGGGGCTGATGAAAGTCCAATGACATCTGGAGGGCTACAGGTTCTCCATCTCTGGGATGAAGGGATGGAGAAGACAGAAAGCAAAAGGGCAGGGTACCTGAGAACGTCAGGTACAAAAGGCCTATGAAGCAGGGTAGTTAAAGCTATGGATGAGGATCCAGAGTAATCTGTTGTGCTCCTTATTTTGCCCACCCATGGTTCCCACAGACTACATGGCCAAAATGGCTCTGAGGAGCAGAAACATCAGGGAATGCTAAAAATTAGGGGCAAGGAGTGGCAGAAGCAGATGTGCCAAAAACTGCAAGTGGGAGCTGAGGGAGACCAGGGAAAGGAATCCCTGTATACCTTTAGTAGAAGGGGAGAGCACTTGGGTTGGGAGACAATGAGGCTGAGAGCTGAGCAGGCAACAAACAGGAGCCTCAAGTAAGAGAGGGTTGAGAAGATAAAGGCCCAAGCAATGAAGAGGATAGCACAAAGGACAGAGCGGATGAAAGGAGATCCCAGGGGAAACTTTGCCTGGGATTGAAGCATGGGGAAATGGGAGGGAAAATACAGACAAGGCTGAGCTTTGTAGACCAGTAACATTTGATGCAACAGGGAGATAAGGGCCTCCTTAATCCAGCAGTGGAAACCACACCAGCCACTTTGCCTTGCTTCTCTGGTGCTGGTTGGGGGACATGTCCCTAGAAGTGCCCCTTGGATTTATCCATCTGAGGTGGCTGCCTCAGTCTGCCTCTCATAGGCAGGCCAGCTCTGCCCTTATCCCTCTCTTGGTGACATGCTGCTATCACCAGAACAATGTTGAAGAGATTGAAGGGAAGTGGACAGGCATGAGGGACCCAGAGGCAACTCAGGTTGGCGCAGAAAGAAGCTGAGTTGCTTTCCAATTTGGAGGGGTGGTGGTGGTTTATTTCTAGGGTGGAGGAGTCACCCCAACACAAGCCAGGATCAGGCTAGCTGGTTTCTAATTATAGCTTCCTAGTGTCAGGTTGGGATGTGGGTGGTGCTGTGGTCTAAACCACAGAGCCTAGGGCTTGCCAATCAGAAGGTCGGCGGTTTGAATCCCTGCGGTGGGGTGAGCTCCCGTTGCTTGGACCCTGCTCCTGCCAACCTAGCAGTTCGAAAGCACATCAAAGTGCAAGTAGATAAATAGGTACTGCTCCGGCTGGAAGGTTTCCGTGCGCTGCTCTGGTTCACCAGAAGTGGCTTAGTCATGCTGGCCACATGACCTGGAAGCTGTACGCCGGCTCCCTCGGCCAGTAAAGCAAGATGAGCGCCGCAACCCCAGAGTCGGCCACGACTGGACCTAATGGTCAGGGGTCCCTTTACCTTTTAGTGTCAGGTTAGACAATGAGATGTCCTCCAGATGTTGTTGGATTCCAGCTCTCTTCAGGCCCATCCAGCAAGTCCAAAGGCCAGAGGTGATTAAATCCAGCAGCAATTGGAGAGAACCATGTTGGCAACCGCTGTGACTATCGAGCCATGCAAGTCAAAGCAATATAAAGCTAGCAGAGGGAGCGAGCTGCAAATTCAGAAGGCAAGCAAGAATGAAGTAAGCCAGAATCTGCATTGTGCACACATAGCAATCAGCACTGCAGCTGAAAGAAAGAGTACTTCAGAAAGGGCTATGAACAGAATGGAGCTGAATGTTGGAGAATAAACCTTTTAAGAACTGTGTTTTTGTGATTGTCTGTAAACCCATGAGGGCAAAACAAGGGTGGTTTTGCTACTGTTCACGTCACCTTTAGTTATACGTCATCATCATTTAATTATATTCATTGCCTACCTCTCACCAGGAGGTTCCAGGGTGAATTACAACTTAATTAAAAACAACAACAACCTTAAATTAAAATTGAAAAAGTTAAAATAATCCAATGAACCTATAAATTTCTAGTGGATCATTTGCTCCCAGTGCTTATGGGCATATCTGGAACTTTGAGAAAATGCCATGGGCCCCAGTCACAAAATAGCTGTTGTGGAGCCATGGCATATACCAAATGTCTGGTTTGGGCATGTCAAAATGCCTTCAGCGTTGGAGAGGCTAAGGCAGTGCAAGTAGGAACTAAATAAGAAGAGTGAACCATCTTTCTATTGCTATCATACATAGAAGTGGTTTGCAGGTGTATATCTGCTTTGGACTGTGACCATTGTGTTTTGTGATGTAGTCCACAGATAGATGCAATGATTGGGATGGTATCTTCTAAAAAGTACTACTATTTTTTAAAAAAAACCCTGCAGTTTTACCTTTTAAAAAAACTACCGTATTTTTTGCACCATAACACTCACTTTTTTCCTCCTAGAAAGTAAGGAGAAATGTCTGTGCGTGTTATGGAGCGAATGCCTGCGGGTGGCGGGGTGGATCTGCTGCAGTCGTGAGCAGAGGATCCATGGTTCCCCTTCCTTCCCTCCTCCATGGTTACAAAGCATGGATCCACATGGATCCTCAGGATTTTTGCATTGGGCTACTCCAAACTCACTGTCAGATCACATGTCTGTGGCCACAGCATGAACCACAAAAATCATATATCCACTATTTCGTTTAGAATTTTTTTTTCTTGTTTTCCTCCTCTAAAAACTACGTGCGTGCTATGGTCTGGTGAGTGTTATAGAGCGAAAAATACGGTACCTTTTAAACTATACACGCAGGTCCCCACTACCCAGAAACTTGTTATTTAAAACCTCACTTATCCAAACACAAGGAATTGGTACCCAGACATCACTGTACACACCACAGATTCAGATATCCAAACTGTTGGGACTGTGTGTAGTAGTGTAAACAAATAAACATTGCTTTACTGTTTTGTGTCTCACTGTTCTGTGGCAACAGTTTCACCAGAAACCATGGTGGGAGCAAGGGAAAAGGAAGAGACATTGGACAAATAAGAGAGCATTTTTCCTTCCTTGTTTGCCTTTTGCAAGGTTTCATAGCGGTTTCCCAGATTTTCCCAAGTTTTTCGTCATTTTGGGGTCAACATTCTATTGTTTGGAACACATTAGAAATTTCCCCATAGGAATCAATGGAAATCATTGGCTCACTATGTGAACATTCACCTAACAAATGATTTCCCATGAACACATTGTGTTTGGATAGCAGTACCTGCATATAACACAGTTCTCACCAAAAGAAATGAATTATTATTGAGGAGAAACTGAGACCTTTTGCAGGACAGGAGGAAAACTTCATAAATACCTGAGGTGATTCTCATGAGCAAGATTTTAAACATACTTTGAAGCATTAATTGCATTTATAACCAGTTTTGTTTAGATCTTCTAAGAAAAATGAAGAGTCCATTTTATGTCTTGATGGTTTCATATTTTCTTTTGTTTTGACAGCTATAAATATGTTGCAACTAGACGTGGCTAAGCTTGTGAGTACTCCCTCTAAACTCAACCTAGCTAATATTTACGTAGCAGTTATAACAAGGTCCACCCATTGACCATATGCTACGTTGCTGGGAAAATAAAAGCTTAAGGTAAACACATTTTTGCTTGCTGAGCAGACTTTCAGTCATACTTACACAAGCCACAGTAATGAATCTGAAGATGTCATAGATTAATACACACACACACACACACACACACAGTCAAGATATAAACCGACTTGAAAAGAGAGTACAGCTTAGCAGCCAAAGAATTGAAGAAAATGTTATTAGAAAGCATTTGCTACCTTTTTCATTAAACAGGTGCTATGACTATAACAACACTAGCATCATCTATGAGGAACTGCTAACTGGATAATATAAGCTCTTCCTTCAAGTCTTTCATAAGCTGAAAGGTCCTGTGCTGATGCTCCCTGCCTGAAGGGGAGAGACTGGCCATTGTGATCTCACACTGATGTTGTGATCGTAATGCCCACAGCTTTAAAGAGAAAGTGCCCTAGACCAGAGAGGAGAGGAGTTTCTTCTCTCTCTCTCTCTCTCTCTCTCTCTCTCTCTCTCTCTCTCTCTCTGTCTCTCTCTCATTCTTCCATCCTCTCAAATGTAAATTTCATCTCTCATCGGGCAATGGGCAATCCACTGCTCACCAGCGGATGTTTAGACTGCCCTCTGAGTCTTGCTTGACCACTGGCAAGGTTGTCTCTCTATGCCATATGGACTTGATGCCTGCCTATCCTTTCTGTAATGAAGTGTGTTTTCCCATAGCTGGGACTGTACCTGAATTTTCTTTGCAGGCTAGTGGGGCACTCCCTCAGAGAAGAAAGATTTGGCCAGCAAAAACTGTACACCTCTGGAGCATGGTGACAACCTCTGGCACCGGCTAGCATAATACTCTTTTCCCAATGGTAACTGCTCTTTTGTCAGAGTGCTGATTTATTGGGTTGGGTGGTAAACTGATACAGTGGTACCTTGGGTTAAGAACTTAAGTCATTCTGGAGGTCTGTTCTTAACCTGAAACTGCTCTTAACCCAATGTACCACTTTAGCTAATAGGGCCTCCCACTGCCGCGCGATTTCTGTTCTCATCCTGAAGCAAAGTTCTTAACCCAAGGTACTATTTCTGGGTTAGCGGAGCCTGTAACCTGAAGCATCTGTAACCTGAAGCGTCTGTAACCCGAGGTACCACTGTATTCTCTACAGACATCTTGAGAACATAATGTAGGAGGGCATCCTATCTCCATGATTTCATAGGATTGCAGAGTTGGAAGTAACTGTGTGGATCAACTAGTCCACCCCTCTGCAATGCAGGAATCTTTTTGCCCAATGTGGGACTTGAACCCACAACCCTGAGATTAAGAGTCTCAGACTCTACCAGCTGAGCTATCTGATCTCTGAGCATGAGGGAGCCTGGAACTCAATGCGGGAGATGTAAATGGTGGAAAAAGTCAGAGTGCATTCTTAGAAAGGCACAAATGAGCACACGCTGATATTTTCCAGAACGGGTCATTTAGGTTTTTGGCAGGAGCGTGGAATGAATCCCGTCAGCCACGCCAGTAAATACCAATAACAATATCATTGCTATATACCAGGAGCACAGTATATGCTATAAAACACCTGGATCAGGGTTTATGGATGCTACCATCGACAGCTGCAATTAAGGCTGCTATGCCTAACTGTGGGCTACAGTATAATCATAATGCTATAACTCATGGCTGGAAACTCTAGAGGGTCTTCAATCTGGTGCAGGCAAGTAATTGAATTTGGTATCTCAAAGGTCAGTTGGAAACTGAGAATCACTACAAGTGAGAATTATGAGCTGGCAGCATCAGACGGCGCTTACATTTTCAGCTTCGCATATATTGAGGGTTTCTCTGTTGTCCCTCCAGGAGGTAAACTTAATAATGCAAGCAGGAAGCACCATGGAAAGAAAGGCTGGTGTGTTTGCTTAATGTGTCTTTTCAAGCTGGGCGTTCTGAGATGTTTTGCTTATGCAGAGAGCAAAAGGGGAAGAAAAATGGACCAAGGTCATCCCAATCAGCCAGAAAAATGCATACCCTCCAACATTTCTCCGATGAAAATAGGGACGTCCCATCCCATAATGATAATTTTGCTATTTATACCCCACACATCATACTGGTTTGCCCCAGCCACTGTGGGCAACTTCCAACATATAAAAAACATTAAACTTTTTTTTAAAAAACCCTTCCCTATACAGCATTGCCTTCAGATGGCTCTGGGGTTAGATAACTCCATACCCTCCAACATTTCTCCAATAAAAATAGGGGCATTCTAAGGAAAAGTGAGACATTGCAGGATCAAATCAGAAACCGGGATGGCTTCTCTAAATCAGGGACATCCTTGGAAAATATTAACACTTGGAGGGTCTGAAAATGGATTCAGGGCAGTTTCATGCAACTTGTGGTTTTTAGTGGAGCTGATTCAGGGTCTATCTGCTTCACTTGCAATCATATCATTTTAAACTTTTGATTTCAGGCAGAGGTGACGCAGTTTAACCCTCCCTGTGGGTGTGATTGCCTCATGCTATAGTTAAACCTAGGGAGAAAGGGCCAACTGCAATTTTCATTTTTCCCTGTGGGTGTGTTAAACCTCCCCAGCAGTGCATGGATTCCAATGAACATCACTCTCATGTGTGCAATTAAATGAAACATGAAAATGTGATTACAAGCCGCACAGTTAGGGTCACCTGCAGACAGGCCCTCAGCAAGGAAAGCAGAAAGGAGTTTGCACCTTTGCTGTTATAGTCACAATTTGTTTTCCTTCCTAGTGGCAGACAAGCAAGCTCACTCTTGAAAATGTTACTATACAACCAACTTGCTCCTGCCCAACAATGGTGCAGAAAACAGTTGCTCGTACAGAACTCCATTGACAATGCAAACCTCCACATGTCTACTTGGAAGTAAGTCGCCTTTAGTTCCATGGGGCTCACTTCCCAGGGAAGTACAGTGGTACCTCAGGTTAAGTACTTAATTCGTTCCGGAGGTCTGTACTTAACCTGAAACTGTACTTAACCGGAAGCACCACTTTAGCTAATGGGGCCTCCTGCTGCTGCCGTGCCGCCGGAGCACGATTTCTGTTCTCATCCTGAAGCAAAGTTCTTAACCTGAGGTACTATTTCTGGGTTAGCGGAGTCTGTAACCTGAAGCGTATGTAACCTGAAGCGTATGTAACGCGAGGTACCACTGTACCAGATGCAGTGCCGTAGCGTGGGGGGTGCAGGGGGGGCCGGCCGCACGGGGCGCAACATCTGGGGGTTAGGGTTAGGGGGCGCAAATCCACGGGTTAGGGGGCACAAATTACTTGCCTTGCCCCGGGTGCTGACAACCCATGCTACGCCACTGACCAGATGTAGGATTGCAGCCTTATTCCAATTTCCTTTGGGGACACCAAGTACTTGGAATGTTGATCAAGTGAACTTGAAAAGAGAGGTTGAGCCATTGAATTGCTTCTCCATTATTTCCTCAGGGGTAAGTTAAACCAACACGCTAAAAAGTGTTGCTGCCTAAATGTGTTTTTGTTGCTGCTAATTCACGCCAAATGCCAAGGGACTGGATGGAGTTGGAAAAGAATTGGACAGCAGGCAAGTGTGGCAGTATAAAATGTCGGGTAAAATGTGGGATGGAAGAAAAAGGAAGGGGCGAAAACAGCTTTAGTTTTTACAAGGTGTGGGTCAATAATCGTGCTTATTGGCTAAATTTAGCAAGGGAGTCATGGTGTGGGAATGGACTTATGGCTACATTCTGGGTTCTTTTTTTCTTCTGACATGTTATATAGAATTTCATCTGCCAGTACAGGCCCTATTAGCTGAGCTTGATAAGATGCTGCCCCAGCAAAGACTTAGCTCTCTGAAGCCTTAAAGAGTCTGGCAGGGCTTCACCCCCTGGGATTGCTGTTTGCAGTATTTAAAGGGCCTGTAGTCTATAATTATAATCATTTTAATTTATTATTTATACCCCTCCCATCTGGCTGGGTTTCCCCAGCCACTCTGGACGGCTCCCAACAGGATATTATAAACACAATAAACATCAAACATTCAAAACTTCCCTAAACAAGGGCTGCCTTCTAAGATAGTTGTTTATTTCCTTGACATCTGATGGGAGGGCATTCCACAGGGCAGGTGCCACTACTGAGAAGGCCCTCTGCCTGGTTCCCTGTAGCTTCACTTTTCACAGGGAAGGAGCCGCCAGAAGGCCCTCGGAGCTGGACCTCAGTGTCTGGGTTGAACAATGGGGGTGAAGACGCTCCTTCTGGTTTACTGGGCCCAGGCCGTTTAGGGCTTTAAAGGTCAGCACCAACACTTTGTATTGTGCTCGGAAACGTACTGGGAGCCAATGTAGGTCTTTCAGGCCGTGTTATGTGGTCTTGGCAGCCACTCCCAGTCACCAGTCTAGCTGCCGCATTCTGGTGAATGTGCATTCTGCAACTGAATACCCCTGCACAATTATAGAGCAGGAGAGACTTCAGGTCAGGGACAGAGAACATATGGTGCTCTTGATGTTTGCTGGACTACAACTCCCATCATTCCTGGCTAGCTGCTGTGCTGGCCGAGGAGGATGGGATTTGGAGTTCCACAGTATCTGGAAGACTGTGTGTTTCCCACCCCTGCTCTAGGGGAATCCACATCAGACTCTAAGGATGAGGGAAAAGCCATGTCCTCAGACCAGGCAAGTGGTGCAACATCTGACCAGAGTCCTCTTCAAGCCAGCACTGGGCCCCTGAGGCAGAAGATATAACAACGTCCGACTATCAATGAAACTTTCAGGGACTGGATTCATCTTCTATGTACAAGCTCTGCAACAAACAGGGACATTTGATAACTTGTTATTTAACTTCATAGCTATCATGGGTTTAAGGACAACACATGCATGCCTGAATAGAAATAGCTGGCGAAGATTCAGTCGGTTCCAGCTATAGTGGATGTCACATTGCAATGTGACGGTGCTTTCAGATGACATATGAGTCACCGAGCCTGTGAAAGAAAAGGGTCCGGCAAGAAAATAGAAGAGGATAATGTCAACAAGAGCACCTGGAAGGCCAAGGAACATGTCACGATAACCTTATAAATTGATTAGTACAACTGAGACTTGGTGGGACAACTCCCTGGCTTGGAACGAAGCAATTGAAGGGCACAATCTCTTCAAAAAGATTAAAGTTAATGGTAAAGGAGGGGGATTAATGATATTTGTCAAATGTGTACACCTGTGCGGAAATTCAAGACAGTAAACAAGTCAGTCCAGTGGAGAACATGTGGGTAAAAATAAAGAAGTCAGCTTCAGCTGTGGAAATAGCAGGATGCTTCGAACTACTGTCCAAGTAAGAGTTATGAGGCTTTTTCTGCAACTCCTGCAGGGCTGACCCACCCATGAGGCAAGGCGAGGCAACTGCCTCGGGGGGCAGGATCTACAGGGGCAGCAGATTCTGATGTAGATCTTTATTCCCCCCCCACCACCTTGTTTCTGATTTAGATATTCATTCATTGTTTCTTCCCGGCTGGGGAGGGGGATGCCATTTTGTGGGTTGTCTCAGGTGCCAAAATGTCTTGGGCCAGCCCTGAAGTCCTGGCACCAAAGCAGAGCACTGTTGGAAGCCAATGGAAAGAGTCTGTGATTGAAGGTAGAATCCCACCATGTGCTTCTGCAGAAGGATGGGAAACTGGCATGTTGAATACATTTCTTCCTCCTACGCGCCAATTGTTGTCAGATGGCTGTAACACCGTTTGAGCTCTTGTTGAGCATCAAACCTGGAGAGGGAGATGTGCGAAAAAATCCCGCAGCCCACAAAGTTGGCACTCGTGAGTTCATCTGTGCTTATTCAGAACACACTGTTTATGTTGTTGTTGCAGTCCCATCTGCGGTGGCTGAAAAGTGAAGCTATTTAAGTCTATGGCAGAGAAGGAAGGCATAAATAAAAGCTGTGCTTTTTATTATTATCGTTGATCCTGTCTGTTTCCTTGAGGCAGCCTTTGGATGTCTAACTTGGAGAAACTGTCACGGAGAAGCCCAGTTGGGATAAGACGTCACTTTAGGACAGCCCCTTGAACGGATGGATAAGCCACTCCACAGAACCAGGAGGACTTTGAGTTCATCCTCCTTCATAGCTTCAGGGGTCATTTACCTTTTACCTTACCATATATTCAGAATGATTGTCAGGAAAAGGAAACCTGGAAAGCTACAGTCCAGGTGTGGAAATGCTTCTACGTTTCCAAGGACAATTCAAAGTGCTGGTGCTGACCTTTAAAGCCCCAAATGGCCTCAGCTCAGTATACCTTAAGGAGGGTCTCCATCTCCATCATCCTGCCTGGACATTGAGGTCCTCCTCCGAGGGCCTTCTCACAGTTCCTGCACTGTGAGAAGTGAAGTTACAGGGAACCAGGCAGAGGGCCTTCTCGGCAGTGGTACCCTCCTTGTGGAACGCCCTCCCACCAGATGTCAAGGAGATAAAGCTCTACACCACTTTTAGAAGACGTCTAAAGGCAGCCCTGTATTGGGAAGTTTTTAATGTTTGATGTTTGATTATATTTTTGTATGTGCTGGAAGCTGCCCAGAGTGGATGGAGAAACCCAGCCAAATGGGCAGGGTATTATTACTAGTCTATAAAGGAATTTTTGGACCTGCTGTGTACTATCAGCTATCCCGCCCTGCTCTCTAAAACTTCTATATGTGCTCTTTTCCTTCTCAGGTCAGCAACAGAGCTCTGGTTGACCTTAAAGCCCCCTCAGATGCATGTAAACTGTACAGCTCTGACTACCAGAATACTTCATTGTTTTGTCCTACAATCACACCAAGCCATTTACATCTGGAATACAGAATCTGTGGATCTCCAGCTCTTGAAGGACTCCAACCCTCATCAGTCTCAGCCCATATGGCCAATTGTCACTTTACTTTTCTCTGAGTAAACATGCATGAGCTCTGGCCATAAATCTGACTCAACTCTTTGCAGTCTTATGCTTTTCAGCTCCTGGCTTAGAGGAATCCAGAGCCTAAAGGAGCTGCAATGCAGGGAGAATTTAGCCAGGTAGGATTTCACCAGCAGCACCGTCAGTGAGCTTCAATGTCAAGAAAATATGCTGGTCCTGCTGAATCTCTGCCGGCCATGAAGCCACAAACGGATGCTCCTCTGACTTCAAGGGCAATTCTACTGGTGGGCAGAAGGTGAAACACTAAGTTTACTTTCAGTTTGAAAAGCCCTATATTTTTAACATTTATCTTCATGTGAGAAGCAATGACAAATCTCTCTTTTGGGAAGACAAAGAGAAAACTTACAACGGGACATGCAGTGATGTAATGCAAAGCCATGTGAAATTGTATAGCAGGATATGAATTCTGTGGCCTTCTAGATGTTGCTGGACTACACTTCCCAGCAGCCCCTTGACCATTGGCTGATGGGAGTTGGGAGTTCAAACACATCTGCAGAGCCACCACCTTTGTTACACACAGACTAAGAGCAAGACCTCTATCAATTCATTAGCCGTTCAATTATGCTTCAGTGCAATGACTGGACTCCCATTAACTTGAAGTGGATGTCCTCCAAAATTAGACATCTAATCTTGGCGATAATCTCCTTGGCTAGTCCGCCTCGGTCTGTGCTTCATACCACCAAATAATAATAATAATAATTCAGGCACGCTAACAGTGAAAGTGATCTGAAGCAAAGCTGATTGAAAGTACATTGCACTGAAATACTACACTTGCAATCCAGGGCGGGCCCAAGAAGCAAACCACAAAATGGTACGGGAGGGGGGAGGTGAGTGGAGATCTACATCAGGAACAAGAGGGGAACAAGGATCTAAATCAGGAACAAAGGGGAGGGAATCAAATCAACCTTATCTGACATTTGAAGGTAGGTGCAGAGCCCAGGAAACTCCAGAGGGCAGCCCCCACCATTTCCTCCCTAGGGGTAGGAGGAGAACAACAGTACCTCCTATTTGCAGAGAGATTGCTGTAGAGGTAGCATTGCTGAGGAGGTAGAAGCTCTGGCTACCAATGGCTACAGCCATTTCTGCCACTGTGGTGGCAGCTGCAGTAGGCAATGGATTCCTTGGAGGCCAGATCTGTTGCCTGTGTGGTTCCTGCTGCCTGAGACAGTTGCCTCACCTTGCCTCATAGGTGGAAGAGACCCTGTTTAAATCACTGTGACATAGATCACCATTTTTACATATACAGCCGTACCTTGTTTGTCGAATGGAATCAGTTCTGGAAATCCGTTCGACTTCCGAAAATGTTCAACAACCAAGGAGCTTCCTGCACTCAATCAGAAGCCGTGGAAGCTGTGTTGGACATTCGGCTTCCAAAGAACGTTCTCAAACCGGAACACCCACTTCTGGGTTTGCAGCGTTTAGGAGCCAAAACGTTTGAGTCACAAGACATTCGGGATCCAAGCTACAACTATATCTACATAAAAGGAAATCAGTCAGAAAGCCCATAAAACTCAATGGGCATTACTAAGTAAGCATGGTTAGGACCGCAGCCTGGGGCTGCTAACCTTTGAATGCAACCAGACTTAGACATGTATAGAATTGCCCTGCTAATCTTGGAAGAGAAATTATCATACTCCTCTGAATTCTAAGAGTGCTACAAAGAGGTCCCATTCACAGGGGCAGTGCTGAAATTTTACTTGGATCAATAGACTTATATACAGAAATCAGATCTCAATATCTATCACAGTTTGGTTAAGCTTCCCCTAATCACTAAATCTCAGTAATGCATAATGCCAGTTATCTTTCTTTCCCATGGGAAACTGACTTGTCACAGGCGTCAGAATGAAAACATATCAGGGTTTTCCCGGAAGATTTGCATTGAGGCACAATGAAAGGTTTGTGAAACTTGTCATCACATTTATTGAAAGCAGAAACACAATACGTTGCCATCAAGTGTTTGGCAGGAGCTGCAGTTTCACAGTCCTGGAAAGTGGCAGTGAGCGGAATTTGTGAAAGAGGTTCCTAGAAATACTCCACATCCCCACTGAGCACACTCTAGTTCCTTGGCAGAGAAATAAAACAGAGAAAAGTGCTTGGGATTCAACCAGTTTCTGCCATAATGGGACGTGGAAGACTTTGGAGGCAATTAGTAGTTTTTCTTAATGTGTCTGAACACGAGAACATGTGCACTTTTGAAACAATGGCAGAAAGTTCAGATGTCCCATCCTGCTGCTGATTTACTATACTTTAGATCATTTTAGATAAATAGGTACCGCTCTGGCGGGAAGGTAAACGGTGTTTCCGTGCACTGCTCTGGTTCCCCAGAAGCAGCTTAGTCATGCTGGCCACATGACCCGGAAGCTGTACACTGGCTCCCTCACCAATAAAGCGAGATGAGTGCCGCAACCCCAGAGTCAGCCACGACTGGACCTAACGGCAGGGGTCCCTTTAACTTTACCTTTATGTGAAAAAGCACTTCTGGCCTGAATCGTCCAACATTCAGCTTCACTGCCTGGCTCCATTTCTAATATCATGAGAGAAGGAGGGGAACTTTTCTACGTTCACTTACTCCTTTCCATGCCTAATTTTTTATACTTCCTTCATGCTCCCCCCCTCTGCCCTCTTACTCACTTTCCCCCAAACTAAACAGTCCCAAATGTTGTAAATCTTCCTGCACGGGAGAGATGTTCTAGTCCCATTATCACTTTGGTTGCCCTTTTCAAACCCTTTTCAACTCTACAAACTCCTTTTCGGGATGCAGCAACCAGAACTGTGTAGAGTATTACTCCTAGTGTCTTTTGAGTATAATAGATTTGTAGAAAACCATTATGATGAAAATCTTGACCTTTCATCTGACAATCATCTGCTGATGGAGTAAATCAAAATGGGCTCCCCTTTCAGACTGTACCAGAATTGCTAGGCCTTGTCTTCAGCCTTCATTGTCTCTCTCTGTGTGTGTTGCATTGTATGCTGTCTTTTGAATAAATGATGTATCATCTGATCTTGAGCTAGTTCTCAAATACATGTCTTTTGTGCTACTTGACAAGCCCCTCTGTCATCACAGTAGTTTTAAAATGGTAACCGCACTTGAGTTTGCTTAGGGTGGGTCTTACGTTTAAAGGCCGCTCCCAATATGTTTGTGTTGCAGTTCTTCCCCAGAAATGAATTGTTTATTAGGTTTGCAGAAGAGGGAGAAGCCCAAACTGCTGTGGTTTTAAACTTACATATTTACAATGCGCTTTTCTCAGGGTGGTTGGTGAACTTTGTTGGCCAACCTTTCTATTGTCCTTACAAAAAGGGTATACAGTGGGGCTGGTGACTATTGGAACTGTCAGTTCAGGGCTAATTAGATTCATCTGGTCAAGTTTAATCAGATCGACCAGGGTTGGGGAACCTGTGCCCTGCCTTCAGATGTTGATGGACCATCATGCCTAGAAATTGGCAGTGCTGCCTGGGTCTGGTAAGAATGGCATGTCCAGCAACAACTGGAGGTCCCTTGAGACAGATACTAGATAGGCCAAGTATTTGACTCTTTCCTGTTGTGTCGAGCAGATTCTGGTTGAATGGCAGGGGCATCCTGTCCCGTTTCACTGTGTGAGGTGTAATGGGAAGATGCCACCTGTAAGATATAAAAAGTGGGTCCTAAGACCCTTAATCCCACTCCTTAAAATGCAATCTGAACAAAATTGGTGAAGCAGCAAAGTTTATTGAATACAATATGTTCTTGCAAGAATGGGTGTCTTGAGTAAAGGTAAAGGTAAAAGGACCCCTGACCATTAGGTCCAGTCATGACCGACTCTGTGGTTGCGGCGCTCATTTCGCTTTACTGGCCGAGGGAGCCGGTGTACAGCTTCTAGGTCATGTGGCCAGCATGACTAATCCGCTTCTGGCGAACCAGAGCAGCGCACGGAAACGCCGTTTACCTTCCCGCTAGAGCGGTACCTATTTATCTACTTGCACTTTGAGGTGCTTTCGAACTGCTAGGTTGGCAGGAGCAGGGACCGAGCAACGGGAGCTCACCCCATCGCGGGGATTCGAACAGCCGACCTTCTGATCGGCAAGCCCTAGGCTCTGTGGTTTAACCCACAGCGCCACCCGCGTCCCATGTGTCTAGAGTAGGCACACCCAAAATTGACAAAGCATAAGTTTCTATTCCCTACACCTGAAGCGCAGTTCCCTCCCTTGTCTCCCCATTGGCTGGAAACTGCAAGGTTTACAGCCTATCATGACTGCCTAATTTCCCTACTAAAATCCCCGCCTTTGTTGACATCTCCCATTACTCTGATTTTGCCGCGTTCCACCCGCGTCCCTACTTTTTCACATAGGACATGGTTAAACTATGCAATTCACTATCACTAAATGACGTGAGGTCCACTAATTTGGGCACTTTTGAAAGACAATTGGACAAATTCATGGAGGTTAGGGCTATTACATTTGATGGCTATGTTCTCCCTCTTCTGTCGAAGGCAGCATGGCTCTGAATATCAGCTTGCTTGGAATAACAAGCAACAAGAGTGTTGTTGCATTCATGTCCTGCTGGTGGACTTCCCCTAGGCAAACTTGGATAGCTCCGTTGGTTAGAGCATGGCGCTGATAACCCCAAAGTTGCAGGTTCGATCTCCGTATGAGACAGCTGTATATTCTTGCATTGGAGGGGGTGGATTAGATGATCCTCAGGGTCCCTTCCAACTCTACAATTCTATGTTTCTAAGAAATATGGTTGGCCACTGTGAGAACAGGATGCTAGATTTGGCCTGGCTGAACAGGGCTTCTTTCTCATTCTTATGAGAGCAAACTGAGGATGTCATTCTAGTTCAACCCATTCTTGGAGGCTACTTTATTTTTTAAATGGAGCCCCCTCTCTCGTAAACACCTGCTAGACTAGGGAAAGGACATAACAGTTTATTTCCAATCAATGTCCATTTCACATATTTTCATTCATAAATACGTTCTGTCCTGTCTCAACATTATTATGCTCTAATCCCAGTTCACAGAAAGCGAATTATTCAAGTCTCCCTAATGCACACATTTATTAAATCCCTTACATCCTCCGGGGAAGTATTATAAATGAACTTGTAGTTGAACAGTTTGGGGCTGAGCTGAGATCATGATTCATTATGGGTGCCCAGTCAACCAAGAACTTCACACTGACGTTATTTAATTTCTACATCACCGTTCTGTCTGAAAGAGAGTCCAGGGCAGTTAATAAACATCAGAAAAGATTCAAACACAAAAAACCTTAGAACGCATACACATCAAACCATAAAGTATGTACAGTGGTACCTCGGGTTACATACGCTTCAGGTTACAGACTCCGCTAACCCAGAAATAGTACCTTGGGTTAAGAACTTTGCTTCAGGATGAGAACAGAAATTGTGCTCCAGCGGTGCAATGGCAGCAGGAGGCTCCCATTAGCTAAAGTGGTGCTTCAGGTTAAGAACAGTTTCAGGTTAAGAACGGACCTCCAGAATGAATTAAGTACTTAACCCGAGGTACCACTGTACATTTGACCAAACTGCGGGAGGTAGTGGAGGACAGAGGTGCCTGGCGTTCTCTGGTCCATGGGGTCACGAAGAGTCGGACACGACTAAACGACTAAACAACAACAACAACCACTGTACAAACGTTAGAATAATAAAACTTGGCAGGATAGGGGTGTTTAAAATAGCTGCTAATGCAAGAGAAAAGAAAGGGTTGTAATACTGAAATTCCTATGCACACATTCCAAAGGCAACGTCTCATTGTCCTCAGTGGGAATTGTATATACAAAGCAAATATGGAGAGTGGTTATAAACATCAACAAAAAAGGTTACCTCTCTTTAAAGCTCATCCAAAGCATGTTCTTTCCCTTGAAGAATTCTTGGCACTGCAGTTTACTTCTCTCATCGAGTTACAGCTCCCAGCAACCCTTAGCAAACTAAAGACTTGAGTGCCTTACAGTGTCCACATGTGCCTCAAATGTGATTTAAACATACAGCAGGTGCACAGCCTAACTCACCTGAAACCTATCAGAGGAGGGACATAACCATTTCTTTCAGCAGTGATGGATATTTTAAAGTTATGCAGGGCAGAGGGGGCTATCCTTTTTTTGAGCAGCCTTCACTTTTGACCAACCCTCTTGGGGCTGTAGGGCAGTGGTAGAATCATAGAATCACAGGGTAGATCGAAACACTGGGGGGATGCTATAAATAAGTCAGAAATTAAATCGTTGTAGAAAAAAAATCCCTATGGAAAATCATGTTTTTCAAATTTCCTGCTCTCTATCGCCATCTGGTGTTGCATGTTTATAGTGCATTCAAATCACGGTTTCTTTACTGATGTTGCTAAGTCCATAAAATTGTAGAGTTGGAAGGGACCATGAGGGTCCTCTAGTTCAACCCCCTGCAAATCAGCAATCTTTTGCCCAGCATGGGGTTTGAACCCACAACCCTAAGTCTCATGCTCTATCAACTGAGCTATCCCAAGTATATGTGACCAGAAGTGGGTGTGTCTGCTCCATATCATGTGGCAATTTCTAATGGTTTCTTGCAGGGATGGGGAGTAGGACTGGGCAATATCTGGTTTTCAACATCACGATATAGTACCAGCTAAACATGGTGATATATCACAATGTGTGAAATATGGATGGAACTATGTTGAGGTGAACAGTAGGGCTGGTTGATATCTGGTTTTCAGCAGCAACCTGCAAGGGTTGTAGGTTCCTTCATACGGGAAGATAAGAGACCTAACGGGTATGTTTTGGCCATCACAATGACATAAACCTTAGATCAGCTCATGCCCTCAGTTCTTAGTGTCTATAAAATTGCACAAGTGTCTTGCTAGTCCTTTATTGCTGCATTGACTAAAGAGTATAATGGCATTTATCAATTACTGTGGCACTAAGAGCCATTCTGGTTTTCAGATGTGCCACCAGGATGATGCATTAAGACTTTGGGATGCTTCTGTTGGTAAGTGTTGTTTTAAAGAAAAATTATTGTGTGCATTGAAGAAGGCTCTAGCATTGTTTTGCTTCCCCTAGAGGTAATCCAATTATATCCCAAAGTGCTGGGATATTTGTTGTCTGTGTCCAGACAGAACATCAGATTAAAAGATGAAGAATAGTAACAGGCTCTGAATGAAAAATGTTTGCTCCATTATGCAGCCATAATTCCTCACCTAGGGGATTAATGCTTGGCTCACACGTGAGAATATATATCTTATTCAGATCAATGACACAGCCTGTTTACACTACTGGCTGTTTTGGGTCCTGTCCTAAGGTACAAACACCTAGGCCTGTTGAGAAAAAGAGACCATTTTATTATACCCCAATACGGCAATAGATTCAGGAGAGAGGAAAGACCTTCGCACAACATAAAGTTAATTGATGCAATCCTTTTCCACAAAGTCTGGTGATAAGAACTAGCTCTAAAAGGTGATAGGCACTTTCATGGCAGGTCAGCCTATCAACAGCTAGGTAAAGGTAAGGGGACCTCTGACCATTAGGTCCAGTCGTGGCTGACTCTGGGTTTGCGGCGCTCATCTTGCTTTACTGGCTGAGGGAGCCGGCGTACGGCTTCCGGGTCATGTGGCCAGCAGGACTAAGCCGCTTCTGGCGAACCAGAGCTGCTCATGGAAACGTTGTTTACCTTTCCGCCGGAGTGGTACCTATTTATCTACTTGCACAGAACCTCTGCCTCTGGATAGCAGTTGCTGGTAGGTAAGTAGCATGGAAAGGCAAGCACTTTCAAGCCCTGCTTGGGGGCTTATGTACAGGGATAGCCTAACTTCTCTTCTCTGTGCTCTGGTAACCTCCAGGTTAGATTACTGCAATGCATTAAACGTGGAGCTGCCTTTGAAGATGGCTCAGGAACCACAGCTTGTGCAGAATTTGGTGGCTGGCTCATAGGGGCAAGATGTTCAGAGCACGTAAAGGTAAAGAACCCCTGGACGGTTAAGTCCAGGTAAAGGCGACTATGGGGTTGCGGCGCTCATCTTGCTTTCAGGCCGAGGGAGCCGGCGTTTGTCCACAGACAGCTTTCCAGGTCAGCATGACCAAACCGCTTCTGGTGCAACGGAACACTGTGACAGAAACCAGAGTGCACAGAAATGCTGTTTGCCTTCCCGCCGCAGTAGTACCTATTTATCTACTTGCACTGGTGTGCTTTTGAACTGCTAGTTGGCAGGAGCTGGGACAGAGAAACGGGAGCTCACCCTGTTGTGGGGATTCAAACCGCCAACCTTCTGATTGGCAAGCCCAAGAGGCTCAGTGGTTTGGACCACAGTGCCACCCGCATTCCCTCTTAGCTCAACTACACTCACTATCAACTAGTTTATGGATGCAAATCAAAGTACTGTTTTCAACCTATGAAAGCCGCATGCAACTTCAGGCCCCAGTACCTCAAGGACTGCCTCTCCTCATATGAACCAAACTGGACCCTGCATTAATTAATTATTATTAATTAAATAATTATCTGAGGCTCTTCTCCAGGTGCCCCCTCTGGGATGAAGAAGGTGGTGAGAGAACAGGCCTTTTCAGTGATGGTTCCCCACTTATGGACTATTCTCCACAGGGACGCATGCCCACTGCCATTACTATCTGTTTTTAGGCACCATATATTAACTTATCTTTTAGTGGGGTTGAACTTTGAAATTTCTGTCTCCAGAGAATCCTTTGCACACTGAGTTTGTGCGCTGAGAAAAACCCCAAGGGTTTTCTGTTGCAGTGGTTCTGTGTCTTGCAGAAGATTTGGAGGCATGCGCCATATGGTGTACCTTCAAATTCATAAGGAGCAGGGGCGAGGCCTGCTGGGTCACATTGTTAACCCCGCAGAAACTGAGACTGCGCACATGAGAACACATAAAAGATTGTGCTTTCAAGGGAAAGCTGAACAGATACCAAGAGGCTTGAAAGTTGGCCAATTAAGAGAGAGCACACAGATTGTGTTAAGAAATTTTATTTGGGTCTGTGATGAAAGCACATAAATTACAAGTGGAAGAAACATCATGCCACAAAATTGCATAGGATTCTTACAAAAAAAATGTGAATTATGCCTCTAAAATGGTGAGAAACTGAAATTATATACATGGTAAATGAGAGGATTTTCTTAACTGAAAGCAAGTCACTATTTCCAACCAGCCAATCACATACAGGGTTTGGCAATCTACAAGAGCAAGGTTAGTTTTGAAAGAAAGAGAAGCTATGTCCCCTTGAAGTTCTATTAATGAAATCTCCTACAGCCATGTGAGATTCATAATGTCTGATGTTTATGAACTAAAATTCGGTTGAAGCTAATAAAATCAAATGAAAAGTTTCTCAGTAGTGTGAAGAGATCAGGAGTGTAGGTTGAAGTTCAGTGTAATACAACGCAGCTCTATTCTCTAAAGCAGAAATGTCCACAGTATATTATTTCCACATGTTCAACACTTAACAAGGCAAATACATAAAAGGCACAAGACTCTCACATCATAGACTCCTTTTTCATTACCTTACTTTATTTCAAGTAATATTAATGGTAAATGATATATCACTGTAAGTTTGAACAAATGCAAGATATACAATATTCCACACTAAACTACAACTGCAAAAGGGGCACTGTACAGATATTTTAAAAAGTAAGGACAGTCAATGGTCAAATACAAATGTACTGAAAACCAACTACATCTGATAATATACTCTGTTCAAACCATTAACTTTTATTTCATAAATTAAAAAGCTCATCAGTATTTCTCCTAGACTATTTGAAGCTGCTGTATACAAGCACATCGAAGAAATAGTCTCAGAATCGTTGTGAATACTGCTATTTATTTTATCTTACCTAACCTAAAACAAATTTATTGAACCTTTATCTTATAAAATGCAGCATTAAACTTTGACCCTTCCAGGTTTTGTATTTAACGATTAATAAGAGTGATCTTCAAAGTGCAAAAGTAGAATAAATGACAGGAGTCATATTCTTAAAATCAAAATGAAAGTCTCTGTTTAGAGTTAGGTCCTCTAAATTATATTTCCTCTCGTGTGTTGTAAATTAAGAGAAAAAAAATACTGTTCAGCCAAAGTTTTATTTCCCTATGTACACTTAGCATTTAACTTGAAACTTAAGTTTGATCTCTATTTATTGCTTACATTTAAATAAAATAAGTTATTTCTACTGAACTCCTGAGGGAAAGCAAACTACATATATGCTGTTAGGCATTAAGTCTTTATTATTATCAGGACAAAATTTAGTGTTTCAATATCATCCACAAAGTAATTCTATTGAGTTTAGAGGGGCTATAACCTTTCTAAGGTTAATGGTATAAATAAATTGCAGGATAAGAACTGATGTGTTCACCCTCCATATCCTTCTGTCTATTTTCTTTTCACAAATTCTCCAGCTCTGAAATATCTGAGTTTTATATACATTTTGGAGACGGCATTTCCTACATGCATACCACACATTTTTGAAAACTATGGAAGAGGTGTTTGCATGTCAGATACCACAGTCCAAAACATTTCAACAACAGATCACATGATGCAACCAAAAATAATAAATTGAAAACAATGCCCTCGGATCCACCCATTTATAATTGAAAACAATATACAATAGTAAGTTAAAAGATTCTTGTGATTTGAAGGTTGCTTTGTAAAGGTGCCCATTGAAATATTAGCTCTGATCCCTGAAACTTCTTTATTTTGTCACAAGGGAAGGCTCCCAGTGAGAACTTGCATGCTCTCTTCATACACAGTGGTTTGTATATGTTTGTGTGTGTGTGCATACACATCTATGTGAACCCACATCACACAGGAAGCATACATAAACACATGTCTCCTTCCTGAAGAGATTTCAGCTGGGAAAGTTAACTAGTCACCACGGCTTCAACAGAACATCTCAAAGCAGATATATTGTCAACAACACAAGCAACTGGTTCTTGGAAAGCAAATAAAATAAAATCAGTGCAATTATCAAGATGATACAAGCTTTCAAGGTGCAAAGGAGGAAATAAATGGCTATGGGTGTTATGATAATGTTCGGAATTTCTTTTTCAGCCACTGCTGCTTCACAGAGAGGTCTATGAATGTTTACTTTCATAAAACATGCTGGTCCCCACTGAAAGCTCCAAATTGCACATGGCCTGGCCAAAGCAGCCAGGGAAACAGCAGCACTGGCCTGTTGATCTACCCCCCCCCCAAACGGTAACGAAACAAAGAAGGCTTACAAACAACATAGACTTTCATCAACCATTCTTTTTAGAAATGTGTGCTGTCCCTACAGATGTCTCCTATATCTGAAGATGCCCTATTCACATCAGGAGAGTATCTGGAGAACATGGTGGGGACTTCTGCACCATGGTAATTTAGGTATGTGGCCTTGGAGGAGTTGCTAGAGGGGTGTATCAAATACTTTCCCTGGATTATCTTCCAGCTCCTCATTCTGCTGTGGCTTATGGTTGACTTTCCCACCATCGGATGCCAGGGGAGAAGTGGCAGAGCTGTGGTCTCCATCTTCACTAATTTTGCCTTTCATTGCCTCTTGAACAAATTCCAGGATTTCCAATGGGAGTCTTTTGAATTTGTCTTGGTATTCTTGATCGAGATCAGCCTGTAACTGGAAATAACAGCAACACCATCGTAAGTAATGCAATAGGCAATGATTGACCATCCGTGTTCTTCAAGCAATGTGGGCGGGGAAATGCATGGGGAAAATGAGATTTTGGGGGATTTTTCTAGGGGTGAATTCTGAGGGTGGGAGTAAACTTACCACCAATTGCACTGCACTCCTCTTGATCCTGCAGGGTCATTTCTAGGTATCTGGAGAGGGGAAATGGCAACCCCCACCGAGGGCCGCACTTCCCCCTAGAACATCCCCTCTGAATATGTGACATAGTGTCACTCGGAGGGGCAAAACAAGCAGTGGAAAGGGAATTTTGCTCCATCCCAAGCCAACAGATTGACTAGAAGCTGTTTAAAAGTTAAAGGGAAGCCCTCAGACCACCTCTGAAAATATCTCCACACCCTAAAATAATATGACCTCCACCCTTCCTTGAAAAAGTTTCTGAAATTCCACCTACACCTTTGCAGAAGGTAGGGTGAGGTGTCAAAGCTCTGATTTACGTAAACAAAAACTAATTTAGTATTATAAATCTGTGCCTAGGGTTCATTTCAACTAAATCTCTGCTTTCCAGCATGCTGGCTGATGCTACTACAATGTTTCTGAAACTATACTGAAACAGGGAGGCTGTTTTATAAGAAGCAAAATGATTATTTCCTGTAATAATGGGAGCCATGCTTTTAATGAGAGGTTTCCAATGAAGTTTCCGTTTCACATCTATGCGAAATGAACGATGGTTTCATATAGTTTTGGGAGCCCTTTCCCCTTATCGAATGCAACCATCATACCCGAGTGTTCGCTTAGCTGTTATGGAATGTTCGTGAACATTCAAACTGTCCACTGTTGGCCCAAAAGGCTTAAGCAGTACAATGTGTTGATGATTTCAGCAGAGAAGGGAGAAAACAGAAGTACTGAATTTGTTGGCCAACACATACCATTCACATATCAATCTCATACAAATGCACATGATTTCAGGGTGCGGGGATACTTAAAGAGGTAGCCTAAGGACTCCCCCACTTTAACTTTCAAACAGTATGTTATATCTACCTATCTTTTGATCTATATTTGAGATATAGTTTGACACAGCATGTGAGTGGCATGTAATGTGAGAGAGACAGTTGGAAGGAGGGACAATGCATGAGAATATATGGGGAAATAGGCACATAGCATTATGTGACTCTGTTCCCTCCATCATCAGCACCTCCTCATCCATCGAGTACCGCCATTCAAAGCAGCTGCAGTCTTGTGTCTCTATTTGATATTACGATGTTGGATTCCAAAAGCTGGAATCGCTGGAACCACTGTTTAATAAAACAAATGAGTTCAATATGTGCTCAGGGAGATACTGGTGAAGGTGGCTCGGGTTGTGCGTGGCTGTTCAAGACAAAGGCACAAATCAGGCTTCTGAAGTCTTTCCTCCAATATAGGAGCATCCTCAAGAGGTAAGCTGGTTATTGCAGCGGTCCCTATTAAACCTTTCATCCTGGCGTGTGTGGGCTGGAAGGGGCTTTTATTACACCTGGCTGATCTTCAGGGGATGTTGCTACATATCGGTGTACTCTTGGTGTATTGTCAAGTACATAAAAGATGATACAGCTTGAGTGGGGGAAAAGCACTCCCTTTGGGCTGCTTCAGAAGTTATATTTTTCTGACTCTTAGTTTTACCTGTGTTGTACATGGACTGGGATGCCGGGTAGCCAGTCCTATACTACATGAGGTGAAAATGTACTTTTGATAAGGGTTTCAAAATAGATGTTGATCCCACATGCCCTGTAGTGGCACCATTCCAGGCAGAAGTCCCCGTCTGTCCAAGGAAAGTCCCTAAAATTCATGGATGCTCATGTTTTACTCAATCACATTCCAACACTGTAAGATTTGATGGAGGAGCAACATAACTAGACTTGATGTGCCCTACCGGTGATCAAAAAACTAGTGTTAAAACACTGAAAGGAGTGAGTACCCTCCAGATTGCTCAGTGGTTAGAAGGCTTATCTAGTCTTGCAACATATGAAAAAGTTGCCTTCAGCAGGTGGCACAAAGAGAACAAACACTCAGACACTGGGGATCCATACTTGGGATTGTTTGCATGAAGCACATATCAAGCGAGGTCTGATAAAGCCTATTCCTTCCTGCCCCTGTTTCCCCAGTATAGTGTGAGGTGCTCCAGAGAGACTGAAGGCTCTCTCTAGATCACATGAGTGGAAGGAAAGGGGTTCAGATATAACCTTCAAGTGATTGTTCCCCTACCCTTTGACATACACCCTGTTAATAGCAATTGAAGAACTTCTAATTGAAAGTGTTTGAAAAATCTCCTCTGTCCAACTGTTGTAGTTGCACACATGTCAAAAAGTAAAAGACACATCATATTTCAAAATGGAATAGTGGGCTAGGCACCTTGTAAATACAATATTACATGACATAACTCATCAGCAGAAGGAGCCTGTGAGCTCCGCTTCCACCAAGTAACAGCTCCACTGAGACTCATTTTTTTATATAAATAGCAATTAAAAATGCTTTACAATGCTGTAGATGAAGCCAGCTCAAACGAGGGAAAAAACAAACAAGAGGCAGACAATTAAAGTCCAAAAGCAACAGGGAGATGGATCAAACCGCCCATTGTAATATTACTGTGGTGTTCCCAAGGCATAGCAGCTTACAATATTTTCTTAAGTGGAAAGCCTGCTATAATCATGCTCTAATATGAGAACTGCCAAGATTTTTCCATACATAATTGAAAAAACAGTTGATTTCTTTTCTGCATTGCAGAGATGCTCAGTTCAGAACAGATGCAATATGACATTTCCAGGCAGAGGATGCAACTGGAGGTGCAAGGGTGAGAAAGAAAATTGTGTAATGTGAGATAGGCTTAGCGCTGATCTTAAAACTGGTTGCTTTTCTTGATCACTGAATAGATTGGTTCTTGAAATCATCCCTTCGCTTCTTATCGGTTTCAGTTCTACCTCTCCACTTTGATTCTCCAACCTTCTGCATCTCATCTCTTATTCTATTATGCAGTGGGATGACCATTTGCTATTTTGTTACAGGAAAAAGGACACTGACAAATATTGAAAAAAGGGAAATGTTTGAAATTAATCCTCCTCTACAAGACATTGATTGCACCCTGGCTTGACCTTTGACAAAGTTCTCACTATGCCTCCTAGTCGAACAGATATATGGGAGCCAAACATATAAAGTTGACATGATCAGGGCTCTGTTTCTGACATTTTGTAAACATGCCGCCCAGGAGAACAAAAGCACAGTTAAATAGCAAGGAGAGCAGCTAAGCCAGAGCAAACACGGATGACAACAAAAGCCCTTTAGTTGTTTGACATTAGCATGCACACCTTAATTGTATTTTCCTCATCCTCTGGTCCAGAAAAAACAATCCTACCTTGTGATCTACTGAAGGCTTGTTGCATGTATTCTACTTAACTGTTAGCTGCTGCACCAAGAGGATCCACACTTATTTAAGAAGCTGTAAGTCCTATATTTGGGACGCAGGTGGTGCTGTGGGTTAAACCACAGAGCCTAGGACTTGCCAATCAGAAGGTCAGCGGTTCGAATCCCTGTGACGGGGTGAGCTCCCGTTGCTCGGTCCCTGCTCCTGCCAACCTAGCAGTTTGAAAGCACGTCAAAGTGCAAGTAGATAAATAGGTACCACTCCGGCAGGAAGGTAAACAGCGTTTCCGTGCGCTGCTCTGGTTTGCCAGAAGCGGCTTAGTCATGCTGGCCACATGACCCGGAAGCTGTACTTCAGTCCATTGGCCAATAAAGTGAGATGAGCACAGTAACCCCAGAGTCGGCCACGACTGGACCTAATGGTCAGGGGTCCCTTTATCTTTAAGTCCTATATTTAAGAAATAGATGGGTTTTCTATATCAGAAGTTCACTGAACTTCAGATCTCAAGCTTCAGATCTTTTTGGGAAATCCCTTGGCTATTGATGGAACCCCACCCTTCAGGACATCTGAGAATGGGCATGGTAAACCTTTTCAAGTCTCACTGGTTTCAGTCCAATAGTTAAGACTCAGAAATGACTCCCATTTAAAAATGGGGATTTATTAAAGTGTCTGGGCAGATCATGCCTTACATTTCTAGCACGCTTTGTAGAGATGAGCGATAGTGGGCATCTCCTACCAGATGGGCAAGGAGGATCAAATCAGATTTCAGAAAAGGGGTAAGCTCTTGAAATATGCAGCCGTCCAGCTCAAGAACTGGATTTTGTTCTAATATTGACTCAGCCACGGGATCAGAAACACACAAAACATCTTTGTGTGCTGGAGTATCCAATTATGTAAGCCTTCACCTACAATCTGAAGTGGTAAAGATGAGACAGAGGATGACCCCAGCAGGGCCAGAGTTGACATGTCTGTTTCAGGAGAAGTACCTCAAAACTGCTTTTCAGCAACTCATAGCTTGTGCCGGTGCTGATGGAGAGAAATAAGACCCTGTGTTTCTCTGCTGTACACAAAACTAAAGATAAAAGTGGGAATGGCATTAGACACTTGGTGTAGTAAGGCAAAGGAAATTTGTGGCAGGAAGCTGCTCCACATTCACAGCTAATGAATTGCTGATTAGGTTAGTTCCTGGATCAGAAATAGATGTGGTGAACAGAAAAAGGGTTGTTAAAATCTATCCTTTACTTCTCCTGAATCATTTAAGAATATCTAATGCCCCCACTTTCTCAGCACAAAGTGCACAGGCCCAATGCTACTTTGCAACAATGATTCCCAGACCTCGCTGCTGTAATTGACAAAATGTAATTGCAATTGACAAAACATACAGCTTCCTTGACCCTCGTCTAACAAGCCGGCTAAGCGATGTACAGAGTAAGCGAGTTTTCCCCCTGCAGCTTTTCATTCCCAGATTCATTTCATTAGTTCGACATAGGAAGGGGACAAAAGGCAAGTTTATACTGCATATGAATTGTACTAAGCACATTGAGCCACACTGAAAGAAAAAGGGGAGCAGAAGTCAGATGTCAGTGGACTTAGACAACCACTCTTAACAGAAAACAGGCATGTTTTCACCTCCGCAGAAGAGAATAAAAAGGCTTTTGCATAATTAGTGGAAGACCGATATAGCATTATCTCAAAGACTCATGCTACACTTCTTCCCCTGCTGCTACACTTGTCCTAATGGAAAGCCAGCATAAAATGCATGGAAATTCATGGAAATTGTGTCCAGGCAACAGAACAAAGGAAATTTCAGATTATATAAGGACAAATTGGTGCTCAAAATGTAGAATGGAAATTATTTGGTTTAAAGATGCCAGCCGTGCTTGCTGAGCTTAGATACAGCTTTGCAATGATTGCTTCAAGAAGAGGCGACCATTACAATCCCCCATTTTTTTCTCCAGCTTGGATTAAAATCTGAATGGGAGAAGAATTCCTGCCTCCTCCATCCCCTGCTCAACCTGTTCCCAAAGGTTGTTTTTTTTTTTAAAGGAAGAATGGATGAATGAATGAATGTAGAAAGACACATAGAATGAATAGATCTTCTAGCCAAAGCTACCTTCCAATAATAATGACAACTGTGCAAATCTGTTTTAAAGAATTATACACAGAGAAATGATTAGGCACAGATAATGTGCAGAATATCTTTCCACTGATGGACACAGGGGGAAATAAATCCTGGATGCTCCTGCTGAAGGACCATTTTCAAATTTTGCTGAACAATTAGGGGAACAGAGGCACAGAAAGGGATGCAGGTGGCGCTGTGGGTTAAACCACAGAGCCTAGGACTTGCTGATCAGAAGGTCAGCGGTTCGAATCCCTGCAATGGGGTGAGCTCCCGTTGCTCGGCCCCTGCTCCTGCCAACCTAGCAGTTCGAAAGGACGTCAAAGTGCAAGTAGATAAATAGGTACCACTCTGGCAGGAAGGTAAACGGCGTTTCCGTGCGCTGCTCCGGTTCGCCAGAAGCGGCTTAGTCATGCTGGCCACATGACCCGGAAGCTGTACGCCGGCTCCCTCAGCCAATAAAGCGAGATGAGCGCTGCAACCCCAGAGTCAATCATGACTGGACCTAATGTTCAGGGGTACCTTTACCTTTACCTTTAGAGGCACAGACAACAAAATATTTCCAAGTCATCTAAGCTCTGTGCTGTGCCAGGCTAGTGAAGGGTGACACAAACACTTATTTTAACTGACCACAAAGCAGCACAACACCTTTTTTAAAAATGATCACTGTCAAACAGACACATTGAATGCTCAGCTTACAGCTCATCCAACACCCCTAGCGCCTAACAAAGGATTAAATCAACAACACTCACCCTAGGCTCTGAAATACACTGCAATATGTTTGTAGGCTCCTTTTGTGTAGCAACACAAAACCACTGCCCATGTCTCTTCATGCATACAAGTCATCTCCCACTTTTAAGGTACAAACCTATGTACGCTTTCCAGGCAGTAAAACCTACTAGACACAACTGTCAAGTAGAAGCATGCAACTTAATGATTCTTTGAAAGGCTTTCTAAAATTATGTTACCATTTTGGCCAGCTTTGGGGGTGGGAGGGAAGAGACTGAAGAAATTCATACTTATGTTGGCAAATGCTAAATCGAATTGCCTAAGATGTAAACTGCTGCAATTTATCCTCATGTTTTGCCTATGCATTGATCAGTATTTGTGTAAGGTTTTTCTCTTCTATACAGACATATACAAGGTGAGGAATATATAGCCTTCAGCTGAGAGGACAGGCTCAATTTAGCCTCTCCAAACACTCTGGGCAGCATGCTTTCTTGCTTTATGTCACATTGTCCCTTTGCAGGACAACAATGCAATATTCCTTCTCTTCTGCTATTTGCCTGACCTAACTGGACAGCCCCTCTCCTGCAAGACAAGAAGAATGAACTGAAACAAAATGAAGGAAAAGGTCTGCAAAGTGACAATGGGGGCAGTCGTACCACCATTAGCATAAGCCAGATGACTGATTTTCTTCCTGGAGCAATGCAGCCTGAAGAGAATATTTGGAGAACATGTGGCCCTCTAGATGTTGTTGGACTCCTAGAACATCTGATGGGTCACAGGTTCCTCATTCCTCTTCTAAAGCCATAAAAAGAGGAAAGGGAAGGGAAGGAATATTGGCATAAGGGAGACAGCATCATTCACACTGTCAATTAACTTGGTTTCTGTAGCAATGGTATCTACAAGCCACACTGCAGTTGCAATGCCTGCTGTAAGAGAAGCATCGTGTATTTTGAGTGTGGGAGAAATGCAATCCCCTTAACAGAAACTGTATCATGAGAGAAGATGTTTGGCTCTTGGGCTAATGACATTAACTGCACACGCGTGAAGAAAACAAAACATGGCAGACCCAAAGGGATGAACATCCTTTGACCTGCTTTAAACTGTGAGATAATGCTAAGGTGATGACACCCAGCACCTTAGATTTGCAGCAGCTGCTTTATTTGGCCAGGGTTTATCAAGTGATAATTGCAGATCTCAACTGAGGAGTGCAACCAGGACCTCACATTTATTTTACTGACTACTAATGAAGTAGAGGGATGCGAAAGTCCCTCTACTAATGAAGTAGAGGGACGCTGTGGTCTAAACCACTGAGCCTCCTGGGCTTGCTGATCAGAAGGTTGGCAGTTCAAAACCCCATGTGGGGGTTGAACTCCCATTGCTCGGTCTCAGCTCCTGCCAACCTAGCAGTTCGAAAGCATGCACAAAAGTGCAAGTAGATAAACAGGTACCACTCCGGTGGGAAGGTAAATGGCGTTTTCCGTGCGCTGCTGTGGTTTCGCCAGAAGCAGCTTAGTCATGCTGGCCACATGACCTTTAAAAACTGTCTGCGGACAAACACCAGCTCCCTCGGCCTATAAAGCGAGATGAGTGCCGCAACCCCAGAGTCATTCACGACTGGACTTAACTGTCAGGGGTCCTTTACCTTTAATGAAGTAGAAAGGCCATTAATGTTTTGCTAAAAAAAAAAAAAATTCTCTAAAAACAGAATGTTGGTGGCTGAAGGCAAAATGATGTGACATAAGACCCAGGCAGATTGTTTTGTCCTAAAGCAGGGGAGAAGAAGAAAAAGCAAATTAGGTAAGGGAGTCAGTGTGGGAGGACTGATTGCAAAAAGCCGATCCAAAACATCTCTCAGCTGCTGCGTGTTCGTCTGATGACACTGGCTGCACATTGGCAAACTTCTTTTGACAAATGAGCACAGCTAGAAACCTACTTTTGAAAAGCAGAAATTGGAAGCTGAGGTTCAGAGGAATCTGAGCTCCATGCCAGCATCCAGAATGCATGCATGGAATACTAAACAGACTTCTTGTCCCTTGAATTAGGCACTTGATCATCACCAACACACACAGAGACACCCCCCCTTTTGAATATTGCTATTTCAATAATCGTATGCAAAATAGCTGTAGTCCCCAGGAAATCCTCTTTTTTTCCTCACCCCCGAACTGAATGACAAGTCATATTGCAGAGCCAGTATTCCTGGAAGAATGCTAAGCCTCTTGTCTGCGAGAGGAAGTCTTGAAGCGTAATTGTGCTCCTGGGCATAGTATCTCTTTTTACATTTGGGCAGGGGAATCTGCAGATGGCATTGTACAGCTTGCCGCGTTAGGCATCGCTGGGAGTATCTGTAGCATTTTTGGCAGAGAGTGGACAGGCACGAAGACAAGGAGACGGGAAAGGCTGAGGGGCCTTGTTCTCACAGAGCAGGATTAGAAGACCGTCTGGGCTGTACCACTCCAGACTGAAGGCGTTGCTCTCACTTTGAATGGGAAGGGAGGAGAGGGAACACAGCTTCACTGCTCAGGCAATGCTCCTGGTCTCACTACTCTGTGCTAGCAATATTTTCACACTAGTTCAGCTCTAGTCGAAGACACCCTGTCCCAACAGCTCAACTATGTACAGTGGTACCTTTGGTTAAGTACTTAATTCGTTCTGGAGGTCTGTTCTTAACCTGAAACTGTACTTAACCTGAAGCACCACTTTAGCTAATGGGGCCTCCTGCTGCTGCCGTGCCGCCGGAGCCCGATTTCTGTTCTTATCCTGAAGCAAAGTTCTTAACCTGAAGCACTATTTCTGGCTTAGTGGAGAGTGTAACCTGAAGCGTATGTAACCTGAAGCGTATGTAACCCGAGGTACCACTGTATATATCTTATTTGGGAAAGTGTACATCAACCTGGTTGCCTCAATCCCATCTCCACCTCACTTACACCCTGTTATAAACAGTTTTTTACCTTTTTGCAATAGTGAAGGGAAAATAGCCATCAAAAGGAGGTGTATTTCTTGGAGAGAGATATATCTGCTCAACATTTTGGCTTAGCTCTATTAAAATACTTACATTTTAATACGATCATTGACTAATTTGTGGAATAACAGGGTTGTCTTAATAGTTTTTAATGGTAGGGATGAGTTTTCCGGGCTTTAAAACTTTAAGTCATAGGTAAGCGATATACATGGGATGCGGGTGGCGCTGTGGGTTAAACCACAGAGCCTAGGGCTTGTCGATCAGAAAGTCGGCGGTTCGAATCCCCACGATGGGGTGAGCTCCCATTGCTCAGTCCCTGCTCCTGCCAACCTAGCAGTTCGAAAGCACGTCAAAGTGCAAGTAGATAAACAGGTACCGCTCCGGTGGGAAGGTAAACGGCATTTCCATATGAGCGCACAACCCCAGAGTCAGCCATGACTGGACCTAATGGTCAGGGGTCCTTAAGCAATATACAGCCCAGGAGCTGTGTATAGCATTTGCCTCATGCAGCCTGCCATTTGCCCCCTTGCTAAATTAGCTGCCAAAAATTGCTGCCATTGCTGAATTTGCTGCAGTTGTGATCAAATAGTGCACAAAAATCCAAATATTTGCTTCCTCCATTTTTGTGCATGAAATCTGTTGACACTAATTTTAAACTGAGATAGCAAGGCTTTGGGTTCAACAGTCATTCAGGCTTTCTCAGTCAACTATTTGGTATGGGCAGATTCCCACATAGTTAATTCTGTCCTCCTTCCCAGCCTAGTGGTTTGGAATGGGTGGGAAGGGCTCACGGGCATGTCAAGGGAGCTCACAGAAACAAGAAGCCTCTGAATCAATGTGACAAGATTCCCAACAAATACAAAAGCACATAAAACAGCTATAATTGTATAAAGAGAAATTACTGCAATAGATATTTCTGTAGTATGTTAAATGAATGTGTACACAAACAAAAAAGTGTTTGTTACTCAAGAAATGTTTCTTGAATATGCAATAGAAGGAAATAATATGAATAGAAAATGTTCTCAGGCTCATTTCCAGTGATCTGTTTCTTTTTCCAAAGGTTGAACAAACCTCCTTTGCTCACTTTACTTCGCGTTAATTTTTACTGCATATAAATTTAAATAAAGATTATTTCTACAGTGCAGCAATTAACAGATAGCCTAAAGACTTATTATTTCAAAGTAGATATTGTCAAATATATTTAAATAACAGCCATAGAAAATGTCAAATAATTAATTTCACTTAATCATAGGTGGTGGGGTTTTTTTTTATGTAAGCTAGTTAATTAATATAACCATATCATTGATGATTAATTGCAGGTGATGTATTTTGCTACGTTTCTGATGGTTATAGGAGGGAGCAGGATGGGAAAGAAATTAAGGTGTGCCAAAAATGAGAGGTGAACTCAGATTTCCCTAGTTCACAAGTAACATTAGGTCTATAGTGCCTAGAAAGTTGAAAACTAGCTAGGAAGAAGCAGTTTGGTGATGTTAAGCATGGGTTTGGATTCACCTCGCCTTCACTTGAACTGCTTGTGCCACCCTCCTACTTTACTGGAAATTGTCAGGAAAGCAAAGAAAGTTAGGTAGCAAAATGTGCAGGTACCTAGGCGATTTCTGTGAAGTGAGAGTGTGGTGTGGATACCTTGTATATTTTTTCTGGTATTGAGGAATGATCCCTGATGCTATTAGCAGTGTGTGTGTGTGTGTGTGTGAGAGAGAGAGAGAGAGAGAGAGAGAGAGAGAGAGAGAGAGAGAGAGGTGGGGAGAGATCTCCATCATTAGGGCCAGCAAGTCATAGCTGGGTTCCCATGGCAAGAGTAAAGTTGGTGCTGGTAGCTGTCTCTCTATTTCTGCCTCATGCTACCCCCACATAGCAGCTATTTCGTGATGGGCACCCCCAAAACTTTCTCAAAAGTCAACATGTACCCACTGGTCCCAAAGAGGCTGGTGATCCCTGAGCCAGCGTTATCTAGACAAATTGCTGCATTACCTCATACATGCCCAAATCCTGAAAATCAAAAAGTTGTCCAGTACTGTAGATAATTTTTGGTTATGCTGAGCTGCACTGCACATCCAGAAAAGATGGTGAAGCGTATTTAAGAAAATGTACAAAATCACCAGGATGTCACTGAGATAGGTTTTTAACCCAAACTGAATGTAAAACATTAAATCTAGATAATATGATTTTAATCTGAATTTAAAGTGCTTTGGATTCAGTTTTTATTGCAAATTGTGGATTCGTCCCTTCACCGTATGTCTGCTTACTTTGCTTGGACGAAAATAATTATATATAATTTTTTTTAAAGGAATGATTGCCTTGCCCTTGACACATGTTTGGAGAAAGGTACAGTTCCTGTCAGGTGCCCAGCAACAAAATGTGGCCATGAAGAAGTAGGGTAGTTTTAAAGCCAGCCTCTGGAGTGTCATAGCTGCTGATAAGGTTAATAAATTAATAAGTAGGTTATCCTAGAAAGTAAGGAACATGTCCTAATATAGCAAGAGATTCAACCACAGGAAACTATAGGGAAATATAATACTTCCCAAAGCAGTTAGCTATTATTCCCCCTGGATATGAAGAAAGCACAATTAGCTCAAATGCTTTTGGGACTGCTTGGATGAAAGCTCAAAAACTGACCTAAGGAACAGCTGGTGCTGTCCGGGAGCTGAGATGACATGGAACAAGTGGCAACAAAAGTAACTGTCAAGCTTTTCATTTGGGAGATGGAGACATTCTGTATTTCTGGTCTGAAATGTGTACAATGCTAAGAAAGAAAAAAAAAAACATTGAAAATTGGTCTGGGGCACACAGATAAGCTTATTGTTGGCCTGTTTCCTTTTGCTCTGTGGGTATGAAATGTGCTTGAACTAACCACATGCCAAGCTTGTTGTGTGAGATTAGGGGGAAAAGGTGTTTTTTGTTGTTGTTGTTGCTGTTGCTTTGCATGTAGATTTCCCAAGTTTTCTGCACCCTTAAAGATCCCTCCTCATTCAGTTCTAAGTGTTGGGAACGTTCCAGAAGAAACCCTTACAGATTTGGTGGGGCTGTGAAGAGGCTCGGACAACTTTGGAAACTGTTTTAACTTTGAATGAATAAATGAACACTTGCTACGGGTGACTGCGGAGGCAATAAGCTTTGCTATTTAGGAAAAAGGTAGCAGCTGCAGAGGCAGTTATGTCGTGAGAGGGCATAGGTGACAGCCCAAGGAAGTGTTGAAGAAGAAGAAGAAGAAGAAGAAGAAGAAGAAGAAGAAGAAGAAGAAGAAGAAGAAGAAGGTAGTTTGGATTTGATATCCTGCTTTATCACTACCCAAAGGAGTCTCAAAGCAGCTAACATCCTCCTTTCCCTTCCTCCCCCACAACAAACACTCTGTGAGGTGAGTGGGGCTGAGAGACTTCAAAGAAGTGTGACTAGCCCAAGGTCACCCAGCAGCTGCATGTGGAGGAGCGGAGACGCGAACCTAGTTCCCCAGATTACAAGACTACCGCTCCTAACCACTACACCACACTGGCTCCCAGTGTTGAGGCAAAACCTGAGGCTCTACATTTTCTAGAATGTGTACATACCGTTGTGGGTTTGGAGGGTCAATTGGATCCCTTCCGAACCTGTGATCTTGTGTATTTGGGGTAGAATCTTTAAGAGGAAACCAGCCAAACTAGTTCCTTAGTTAAGTTGATGGCTTTGACTGGCCAGTTAAGAACTGTGGTTTACAAGTCTTAGGAGCTCGCCATAGAGACAAATGGCACATATATTTTCCCACATCAACTGGCTGGATACTGGGGCATCCTTGGATGGAGAACAACAGGGTGTGTATTCCTCTGTGCTGGATTTGAGGTTTCCCCAGAAACCGAAGGGGGAATCAAGATCCATCCCTTCACAATTTTATTATTCCATGATCTGTTGGGGCCCAAATGCTGAAGAAGCTTAAGGGAGCTGGAAGTGGACAATTCTAGAGGAATCAAAACAACACACTGTTGGCAAGATGAGGCAGTCTTCCATATTGTGCACCATGTGTTTTACATCTTGTATTTTAAGAGCCGTTGCATGAAAATAAAGATGTTAAAACACAATCTGCCAAGCAAAATACTATCCTCTCCCATAAACTGTGCCGCAGTCAGATACGGAAGATGACAGCACACCAGGCAGAATTCCAGATCTATCAAGCACATATTGTCAAACGCGACAACGTGCACCCGGAGTAAATTATGGCATACTTCCTAGTATTGGATCATGACATTTACTGCAGCTCTTATTTAATTTAGGTGCCCTTACTTAGGCAAAGCTCAGAAGATGATGTGCTCCAATAAGGGCCGAACTACACATGTTGTTCTGTTGTGCAAAATTCTACCCCTCCCAACTCCCCCCCTCCTTCAGCCTACAAAATATATCTGTGGAGTCTGCAGACAAAAGAGGGAGGCCAGTGCGCAGGTGGCAAGTGCCTTAAAAAAGAAATGGCACAAAGGGAAACAATTATGCTGAAAATCCTATCTCAGATGCTATTTGTCAAAGCAGCAGCACTCGTGTGTGTGTGTGTGTGTGTGTGTGTGTGTGTGTGTATGTGTGTGTGTCTGAGAGAGAGAGAGAGAGACCCAATCTTCAGCAGACAACAGCACAGGGTAAAGGTAAAGGTAAAGGGACCCCTGAACATTAGGTCCAGTTGTGACCGACTCTGGGGTTGCGGCGCTCATTTTGCTTTATTGGCCAAGGGAGCCGGTGTACAGCTTCTGGGTCATGTGGCCAGCATGACTAAGCCACTCCTGGCGAACCAGAGCAGCGCACGGAAATGCCGTTTACCTTCCCGCTGGAGCGGTACCTATTTATCTACTTGCACTTTGACGTGCTTTCGAACTGCTAGGTTGGCAGGAGCAGGGACTGAGCAACGGGAGTTGCAACTTTGTCCCTCTCAGTTAAGTGTGTGTGTGTTTTAAGAGGTGCAAAATATTTCTCTCCCAGGAAATAATTTAAAGGGTATTACAGAAGCTAGCAAGTTAATCCTCAACTGCATACAATCATTTATAGAAATCCTTTTACGAATGGGACTTTCTAAACACACCTCTAAAAACTTTTTATTCATGGTTGTAGATGTCAGGTAGAATGAATGACTGTGCGATCATTTCAGACCATGGACCCACTTTTAGCACAAACATGGATTTTGGGGAACAACTTCTTTTTTTTTACCATATAGTCGTATGATTGCTGTGCTGCTATCTCAGCCCATCAGCTGAAGAGCAATGAACCAGATCATTTTCAAAGCAGTGCTGTTTATGAAGGATAACCAACGAGAGACTCTTGGTGGCAAAATGTATCTTGATTCTCAGAGTCCCACATTCTAGAAGTAAACATATTAATACTAGGGGCCACAATAATATGATCTGCATACATTTATAAACTGGACAACTGTCAGGGACTGCGTGGACACTGAGGAGTGGTGGCTGGATACTGATACTACTACTAGTAGTAATTTTATTATTTATACCCCACCCATCTGGCTGGGTTTCCCCAGCCACTCTAGGCGGCTTACAGCACATAAAAAAATTGTAAAACATTAGACATAAAAAAATTCCTGATACAGGGTTGCCTTCGGTCTTCTAAAAGTCAGATAGTTGTTTATTTCCTTGACATCTGATGGGGCGTTGGTGCCACTGCCGAGAAGGCCATCTGCCTGGCTCTCTGTAACCTCACTTCCCACAGTGAGGGAACGTCCAGAAGGCCCTCGGAGGAGGACCTCAGTGTCCAGGCTGAGCGATGGGGGTGGAGACGCTCCTTTAGGTATACTGGGCCGAGGCCATTTAGGGCTTTAAAGGTCAGCACCAACACTTTGAATTGTGCTCAGAAATGTACTGGGAGCCAATGTAGGTCTTTCAGGACTGGTGTTACGTGGTCTTGGCAGCCACTCCCAACAGAGCCGTAGCTAGGGGGTGGTAAGGAAGGCCCCTGCCTGGGGCGCAGGTGAGGGGACACAAAATCGGCTTTAAAATATGTCCATAAATATGTGTATTGGATTTTCTGTGAAAGAATTCATTACAAGGTTAAGTGTGTGAGGAATTGAATGGGGGGTTAGGGGTTGGAGGAGAGGCAGAAAGAAGAGCTAATTTGTCTGTGGCTAGGGGGCACAATCTGGACGGTTCTGCTAGGGGTGCAAGATCACTTAGCTACAGCTCTGACTCCTAGTCACCAGCCTGGCTGCTGCATTCTGGATTAGTTGTCGTTTCCGAGTCACCTTCAAAGGTAGCTCCATGTGGGCACCAGGAGAAGTGGGGTTGGCGACTGACTTGTAGGAAGGGATTAGTGATCTGGGGGAGCCTGAAACAGCTGGGAGATGGGAAGCAGAGGCAGGAGAAGCTGCAGGATTGGAGAGTGAAGGTGCAAGGAGGAGGGATAGAGAGGTCAGGCTGGTTTAGAGTCAAGGGCTTCTACACCTTCTCCTCCTGCCTCCACCTCTCCTGCCCCACTGTCTCCCAGGATCAGGAGAGGATTGAAGAGACAGGAGCAGAAATGGGTTAAATGCAGGTGGAGTCTTTGCCTGCTTGTGCGCATCTTGGGTGGGGGAGATACATAAGTTGAGGTCAAGGGTGGGCCTCTCTGTTGTGGCCACTGCCTCATCGGATGCACATCTAGGAGTAACTGAGAGGCATAGTGTTATGTACTGAGTTGAATAGGATCCAAAATGCAGCAGTCTGGTTGGTCCTAGAACAATAGGATCCAGAATGCAGCAGTCTGATTGGTCTGCAGGAGCCACCCAATCCAACTCCGGGTAGAAGTGAATCTGCAACCTGATTGGCCTACAGGAGAATCCCAGAATTAGCCAATCACGTGGGGCCCATTGTGTAAATAATGTATATAAAGCAGACATTTCGGGGGAACTTCCATTCCTCACTACTCTGAGCTGAATAAAGAGCATGAAATCCACACTCGACTCTGAGTATATTTCACCTAGGACAGATGGACATGCCTTTTCCTAACTTGTAAGTGTACTTTTGACAATCAAGAGCTAATTCCTCCCTCTAGACATTCCTTGTCTGACAGCACCATGACACCAACACAGTTCAATCAGCTAGGAGCTCAAGAGAACTAAAGGAAGTAGGACAAAAGAAAAGAGCCCTCACCTAAAAAAAACCTATAGTTCCTCTGGTTCCCAGCCGCAGTTAAAGGAGGACAAATGGGACATGCAACAAAATGTTGCAGTGGGGAGTGCCCTAGCCAGCCATTTCTATGATTCTCCTCGCCGTATTTCCTCTGAGCCTGGTTTCCATTCCCCCCCCCCAACAGTTAGCATTTTGTGCCCACTGAGCAGGCTCAGTCCACATTAGGCTGCGAGCGCGGGTGGTGCTGTGGGTTAAACCACAGAGCCTAGGACTTGCTGATCAGAAGGTTGGCTGTCCGAATCCCTGCGACGGGGTGAGCTCCCGTTGCTCAGTCCCTGCTCCTGCCAACCTAGCAGTTCGAAGGCACGTCAAAGTGCAAGTAGATAAATAGGTACCACTCCGGCGGGAAGGTAAACGGCATTTCCGTGTGCTGCTCTGGTTCGCCAGAAGCGGCTTAGTCATGCTGGCCACATGACCCAGAAGCTGTACGCCATCTCCCTTGGCCAATAAAGCGAGACGAGCACCGCAACCCCAGAGTCGGTCACGACTGGATCTAATGGTCAGGAGACCCTTTACCTTTATCTTCCAAATGTAGGCTAGAAGAGCACACTCATGCTAAACTAGTGGAAGTGCTATCACAGCTCCACATCCAGTGATTCACAAATGAGGAGAAGCTCTCCATGGCGCTGTTACGTATTTTCAACAAGACAGCACAGGAAAACACTGCCTCGTTTTCCCTTAGAAAAATTCCATGTTGGGAAGTAACAAATGAGAGGCTGATGCCAAAATAAATTTTTTTCCTTATTCAAAACAAAGCAGAGGAGACTCGTGTGCCTCCCCACCTGTCATTTCACACTCTGTTTTATGTTACTGCTGGTCACACACGTATTGGGATATGGAGCGACAACACAGAACATGTCACAGCCCTGATGACTATGAGAAAAGCCGTGTTCATGACAAGCAGAGACTTCTACATTTTTTATGGAGGGCCACAAATGCAGAGGTTCAAAGCTTAGTGTCATACACACCTTCATGGCCCAAATCATCTTACATGTACACTCCCTGTATGTTTCCCTAAATGCATGCACCAATCATGTGGGAAAGCTGATCAGCCTGCAGGTAATTATGTTATGGCCAGCAATCCCCAACCACATGTGGATCTATTTGGGAGGAAGTTCCTGAGGTTCCTTGCATGCAGAAACTTCTGTAAGGAAGCTTTCAAGTGAGTCCAAGAGACATAAACAATAGCACTTCTTCATACAATGAACCATTACAGAATTTGGTGATGGTCGTCGGGGCTTACATGTTCTTCTTGAAGGGGACTGAATGCATTCCTAGAAGAGAAGCCTATCAATGGCTGCTACCTTGCAAGTTCATTTTATTCTACCAGTTGCTAGAGGAAGTCAGCAAGGCAGAGGACTGTTGCCTTCGTGCCCTGCTTGTGGGCTTCACGGACATAGCTAGCTAGTGTTGGAAACTGGGTCCTGAAAAAGAGCACTGCTCATATGTACGTAGTTTGGGTTGTGCAAAATTTGCTTTGTTTGTTGTGATGGGGATCAGGGCTTGGTTTCTTCTCCACATGAGCATCTGTTGTAAGTAGCTGATCCTCTCCTGCCCCTCCTATCTATATTCTTGCTTGCTTACTGACCAGAAGCAGGAGAAGGTGTTGCCACCTTTTGCCTGGGAACATGGAGGGCAACTGAGAGAGCAGTGGAAGGCACAGTGCAAAAGCACAGCTGATTTCCCCATGCAATATATTTATGAAGACCTTCTTGCTACTGAAATATATCATGGAAATGGCTTGGCTGTTCTCTGAGGCATCCATCAGGTGCTTAAGGATGCTGGTAAAGGCTCTGACAACTCAGTGGGACTCCTTTGACTTGCTAATAGGATAAAAATAAACCAAGGAGTGTAGCTAGAAGTCAGGTAGAATTCAAAAGGCTCTGGCTGGATCTTCTTTTTTAAAAAAAAATGTGATTTCCTTCTCTGAATGCCTTTTCTACCTAATCAAAACTAAAGATGGGGAGAGCCTATTCTATCTGTGGCGGACAATGTTACACTAAATAATTGCTTCCCCCAAAAAGAAACTAATACTAGCATTCACCAAAAAGAAATCCCTCGCAAAATTATTTCCAAATTATTATTTTTTACAGAAGCTATGTTATGTTTAGTCTTCCTCACAGTCTAGCTGTGAGGCATCCAGCTTAACGAAAATTTAGGATTAAATAATAAAACATACTGAACAGAAGTTAATCACTTTTAAGTATTACCCATTTCAGAGGAAGAGATTTAGGATGCAATCTTATGCAAATTTATCTGGGGGCAAATCCCATTGAATTTAATGTGATCTTTTCTGAATAGACATATATAAGAATTTTTTCAGTATATACTGGTATTAAATGTGAAAGAAAATGGCCGTACTTTGCACTTAAACTCATGTTTCAATATTAATTTCACATCTTCCACCCCAAATATTAGCTAGCTTCCCATGGCACCTCTAAATCGAGGCTATTCTAAAATTGCTCGCTATTTTCTGCTTTTATTTATTTTCTGCATTTATATTCCACCTTTCTGCCAAGGCACCCAAGGTGGTTTACAATTTTAAAAGGCTAAAACAGAAATGACACAAAGTGTAGAAGGCAGAGCCTTCTGAAGCCGACTGGAAGCTGATGGCACCAGCTCCACAGCCAGTCACACGTGTTTTAAGCAGCCTCAGGGAAGGTGGAAGAGAAGCTTTTTCTAACAGTTCCCTCAAGCTATTAATGATTCTTCTCAGGAAACGAGAGTGTGCGCTCCCTCGCCTAGGGAAGAATGAGTTTCAGCCCAAATTTGCTTCTGTGTAATGTCTATCTTGGAAAATAAATAGTAACTGCATTAGGATGTATTCTGAGCTATTTAGGAACATAGGGAGCTGCCTTTGACTAAGTCAGACTATTGGTCCATCAAGCTCAGTATTGTCAACACGGAGAGGCAATGGTTCTCCTGTGTTTAAGTCCGAAGTCCCTCCCAACCCTGCCTGGAGTTGCCAGGGACTGAACCTGAGACTTTTTGCAGCCTAGGTATGTGCTCTGCCAGTGAGCTATAGTTCTTTGTAAGCTTTCTTATCAACAGATCATTTCTCCTTTCCCATTAGCATGCAGGGCTAATGACATTATATGAGATGTGCCAGAGTTTCCTCCATCAGATAGCAAATAACTGCCACTACCAGCTCTTGAGGTACGCAGTGCAGATCCATCTATGCAATTTCACATGTGCTCATTTAAAAAATGCATTCCATATAGTTTCCTCATCTATCTATCTATCTATCTATCTATCTATCTATCTATCTATCTATCATCTATCTATCATCTATTTATTTGTAAACAAACAACAGCTCTGCATTAAAATTCGTACTTAAGCCCACATACACATTTAACTATCATTTTATCTCAGTGTATTTCATCCTAAAATAGACATTTTTGTGCATTTTGGTGCATGGACTTGTCCCAAAAGCTTCTGTGCAATTAACCTGCAAAGCAAGTTGCCTTGGGGCACCTGGTCTGCAGAATGTTGACTGTATGCGTGCATAATCTCCAGGGCCGGATTTAGGTTTGATGAGGCCCTAAGCTACTGAAGGTAATAGGGCCCTTTATATGTCCAGCTGTCAACAAGAAATTGTAGCTGGTTTTTTGTGTTGAATATATGCTACATGGTAATTTATGGCCCTAATAGGTATCAAAAGCCATTTGCACATAACAAATAGGAGCCTACACAACACAAAACACTGTCACCATATGTTGGTTTTATTTTATTTGTTTTTTATCTTATATTTTGGAAATGTACATCCAGGTTTCTTTTCCTTTAATTTTTTTGGGGGCCCCCAAGAGAGTGGGGCCCTAAGCTATAGCTTGTTTAGCTTATACATAAATCCGGCACTGAAAATCTCAGACTTCCTCTGAAAGAAAAGTTCATGAGAAACAGCACTTGATTCATTACATAGCTGGATGGAGACGTTTGTATACCGAATTAGGTAATTTCGCATTGAACATCACCATTTAGTCTCAGGGAGAGATTTTACCAGCTGTGCTATCCTTTCAAAAGTGGAAATATTATCGCCTGAACATAGGAAATGTCTACATGCAAACATATGCTCTATCACTGAGTCGGGCCCTGACAGGACAAGTTTAATGCCATTCCATCTGGTAATTGCAAGCAGAACATCTCCAGCAGTACATTACGAAAAGAGGACTAGTCACAAGGGAACCGTTCCATAATCGTCGGGGCCAAATCATGGCTACTCAGTGCATCATGGGATAGGTATCGAGGGCTTTCAAAATCACTTGAAGCAAGGACTTACTTTACCATAGGGGTGCCATGCTTCGTTAGTATGCAAATTACTTTGGGATACATACAGTAGAAATGTTAATCTCTATTTTCATGGAAGGGCAGTGTTGCAAGGAAAGCAGCATGCAGCTGATGTCAACATTGTCTAAATTGTGCTGAGCAGCTTATTCTCCAGTTTCAAGGCACTGAACTACAGAGCAGAGTGATGTTTTTGGCTTATTTGAAACAAAGCAACAAAACACAACAATGCCAGTTTCAAGTGCTGGTTTGAGAGTTCCCTCTTCCTAGCAAGACATTCTGGAGATTTTTCATTCTCATTTCAAAATGCAGAAAACCCTGTTTCGCAGGATTTCCTTGCTTCTGTTATACATGATTTTTCTTTCTCTCTTCTATTCTGACATCTCTCGTTCCCTTGGGCTGCTCTATTCCAGATTATTTGATTCCAAAATATTTTACCAAGTGACTTTCATCAATTATTCTAAGCCTACCTATTATTTCTATCCACAGGTAGCCCATTTCTTTTGCACATCAACCCTGTGAGGCAGGTGAGGTTGAGAGGCAGTGAGTGGCTCAAGGTTACCCAGTGACCTTCAGGGTCAAGTGGGGATGTGAGCCTTTGTCTCCCAGGTCCTGGTCTGATACTCAGAGTTCACACAATCACTTCAAAAATGCTAACTTGATATGACCTCCAAGTTTCCTTTTCACCATTTCAAGAACTTGTCTGAAGTGGGAACAAAATTGTAATTATAAAGTTCGTGGCCATACAGCATTAAAAAAATAGTAATACTCCTGATCTCAATTCTACCTGCCCTCCACAGCCCTCTTAATTATCATTAATTGCATACATTTATACCGTGCATTGCTCACTGTAAATGTGGGAATTAACGGAAGCGTTGAAGTTTGCAGGCAGTGGAACTTCAAAACAGCACAAGTTTCTTAACAGAAAAAAATAATAGAATAATCAGTGATAGACTTTGTCAAGTAACCAACAAACAACATCAGGGATTAAAACATGCAAAGGTGCGTATCAGGGTGGAGGGAGGAATTGGATGAATCAATGGCTATTATGTTAGGATTCCTACCAATATGTACAAAATGAGAGTTGTTAGTTTTGCTAAAGAAGAAAGGCAAATGTTTCACTCACTTTCACTAGTCTCATACTCCATTTCTACTTCTGTTTTTCCTCCTCTACTTCTGGTTCTTCTATGCTCTTTAAAACAAAACCAAGGATCGTTTTAATTTTAGGAGAATGGCAATTGCTCTAAACTAGAATATGACATTTTAAACAAAACAGCTAGTAACACACAAACATAGATATAATAATAATAAAATATATTTCATCATTGTGCTTAACAAACAACAAAAAGGTCATTGAACACATCTTTAATGCCACCTCTTCGATGTTTCTCTGGTTGGCATGCATATCCAAGGCAATGAAACCGCTCTGTCCATTCTAACTCATCAAATGTGACAGCGCTTTCTTCAAGTTACAAATCTATTTTCGAGTGCAGAGAGAATAGTTTCAACAGGAAAGAAGATACCTCCCCCGCCCCGGGGATAATGGCAATCTCCACAGTAGAAGATATAACCATCCATCATTTTGATTGCCAAGTCAGAGACTGTGCTCTTGGTCAGGTAAAGTCAAGGACTACTAAGGGCGGGCAGTTCTTGGAAAGAATACCTTCTATAGAAGCAAAATTTTCTTCGTAAATCTGGAGTAGGTACATAGGAATGCCTAGTTTCCTTATGTGTCGGTATTATTTGGGTAGAAATAATAGTGGTAGAAATCTGACAAAAAGACTACATTTTACCAACTTTGGGATCCCTTGCAGGTCTACAGTTCTACTTTGAGATGCCAGGGACTGAAGCCAGAAACCTTTTGCAAACAAAACATTTGTTATTCCACTGAGCAATGGCCCTTCCCCAATTCCATCCTCGACTGGCATGGTTTAGGGAAGTCATGTGAACAAACAAAAGCTTCATTGCACCAGCTGTAGCTGTGATGTTCTATCATGTTCTATCATGTTCTAATTACTTATTGTATGTAAGCTGTGTATTGCCATGGTCTCTGCCATACTAGTTTTGCAAACTTTGGGGGCACATTGAACAGTAGCTGGGAATAGCCAACTCAATAGTTTTGCAACCATAACATCTAATAAACTAATAAAACACACACAGCCCTTACTGTGCATAAACTTCTTTCTTTTCTTTTTAAAAAAATGAATCTATATGGTAATGAATATATACACGTCAAGCCAATCCAGTTATTCATCCCATGAAAAGAAAAATAAATGAGTAAAGGCTACTTGACCCTACTGCATCTTCTTTAAATTCCTGTTGCCTGAAATTGACATTATGTCAATTGGAGCTGCAGGGATCATGACTAATTTAGAAGCACGAATCATCTTGGACTCCCATCTTTAGCCTCTTGACTTTAAAAGGTCTGTCCTTGACATTTCAAAAAACAATCTTCTAAACAGAAAACACAGTGTATGACGGTGTACGTATTAAGGAAGTCTAAAATTGACTTGCCCTTCCTATTCTTGCTGGAAAATGAAATCTATACACAGCTGCTGCTGTTTCTTCTTCTTCTTTACAACAACATGTCCAAAGCTGCTCAAAATAAAACTGAAAATTTCAATAAAAGTATCTTAATAAGATGTAACATTTTATTACAAAGATTAGTAAGTGAGCATTGAGGTTCTACTTGGCTGCATGATAACCAATAGCCACTGACAGACCAATCCTCCATGAATTGTCTAACTCCCTCTTAAATCTATCTATGGTAAGTAAGTGCTTGGATTGGTGACAAAGGAAGTCCTATCATGAACACAGGAATTACAAAACCTTTTTTTCATATCAAGCATCGCTAGGACCCCTTACGACAGCACAGCTGTTGATTTGTCCACTTATTTAAAATTATTCTTTGTGATTTGGCACTTGCTCAGCTGAGAAGGTAAGTTCTAAAATAAACTCAAGTGCATTTGAGGCAACAGAAAAGTAGTATTAAGTAAAACAAGCAATTACATATTCCATTTTCCATTAACTAAAAAGTTATATGAGTCATTCTTGGCTTTCTTCCTTAGAGACACATTAGAGGGTAATTTAAATGAGCACGTTTTATTGGTTTTACTATACACAGATGCTACTGTTTCCACAATATGCATATTATTACATTATTGCACAAAGGATATTATACTTCTATCATTTTCAATATGGAGTGCACCTGCGGGACAGTAGCACTGATGGTATGGTTTCATGAGACCCCTGAATCTTATTAATAGAGGAAATATAGAAAAACTAAGATCATGGCCACTGGTCCCATCAACTCCTGGCAAATAGAAGGGGAAGAAATGGAGGCAGTGAGAGATTTTACTTTGTTGGTCTCCATGATCTCTGCAGATGGTGACAGCAGTCACGAAATTAAAAGATACCTGCTTCTTGGGAGAAAGGTGAAGACAGCATTTTAAAAAGCAGAGGCATCACCTTGCCGACAAAGGTCCGTATAGTTAAAGCTATGGTTTTCCCAGTAGTGATGTATGGAAGTGAAAGCTGGACCATAAAGAAGGCTGATCACCGAAGAATTGATGCTGAGGCTCCAATACTTTGGCCACCTCATGAGAAGAGAAGACTCCCTGGAAAAGACCCTGATGCTGGGAAAGATGGAGGGCACAAGGAGAAGGGGACGACAGAGAACGAGATGGCTGGACAGTATTCTCAAAGCTACTAACATGAGTTTGACCAAACTGTGGGAGGCAGTGGAAGACAGGAGTACCTGGCTTGCTCTGGTCCATGGGGTCACGAAGAGTCTGACATGACTAAACGACTAAACAACAGCAAGAGAAAATAGAGTAGGCTTATATTATCAAGGTAGAAAACAGGACAGGAAAAACAAATTATAGAGTGGGGCAGGGGAGGCCTGTGGTCCTCTAGATGTTGTCAGAACTGACTGTTGGCCATGCTGGCTGGGGTTGATAAAAAGTTGGACTCCAACCGAAGTCATCCAGACAGGTTGTCATCCCTGCCATATAGAATATCTAACTCTTCCATTTCTAGACATAAGCGAGCGTTCCAGATGTGCCTTTACCTCGTGTACTCTTAAATTACATTATGCCATGGCTACATACCCTTTTGCATTTGTGTCGGAAACTTCTAGTCCATTGTTGAATCTGTTGCAGCACAATCTTAACCATGTCTATTCAGAGACAAATCCTATTTAATTCAATGGGGCTTACTCGCAGGTAAGCCAACACAAAAGACAGAATCCAAGTTAAAAGGGGACTGAACACTCTTTTCCCTAGCAAGTTTATATATGTCACCAAGTTCACCTCCATTTCGCTTCAGAAGATCACCTGAAATGTTTCTTATATGCGTGGCAGCCATGTTTGTCCTTCATCGTATGCCCTGTTTGCATATGAATGAGTGCAACTGTGTCTAATTTTCACATGAAAAGGGGTATGTGGCTAAGGGAAGCTGAACTTATCCCTGCATCACCTCCATATATTACTTTAGTTGCTTCTCCCTGCCCCATTCCATCTCAGTTTGGTATTGGAACCTGCAGGGCTAGAGTAATGTGTGAATATTCAGATACATGCATATATGAGGAAAAACATGCATGGGATGTCATGAGACGTGGGGAACTTGGCAGAGAGAAAAGAGAAAAGAGTGCAACAATGCTGGTGGATTCAGCTCCACCTATGTGTTTCCTTCTGATGTTAGAAGTACACCCCCATCTCATATTAGACACGAACAGGGCAGACACGTAAACAGCAAACACATCTGCCTACAGGAGGTCCAGTTTTGCTTTTAATGAAAGTGGAGAGTGTTTGGTACAACAGATTTGAGGGGGGGATTTAAGATGAAGGGGAGCTTTGGAATCTCGCTTTTGTGAAGTTGATGGACTACATGGAACTGGCGGAAATGCCTGGCAGAATCCGAGACCAGGGAGAAGAGTCGGTGGAAGAAGATTGGAAAAAATTTAAAGACTATTTACAGAAACACTGTAAAATTAATGAATGTTAGAAGGATGCTGGAATGAAGTTATATGGCTTTAGCAGAAATGTTATAAAGAATTAAGTAAAAATAGATTGTTAATGGACTAAAGGGAAAAAAAGAGGTAAGATTGTGTTAAGATAAATTATAGGACAAAAACTGAGAAAGATGGAAAGGATTTGCTGAAATAGCTAACTGAATTGGAATACAAAAAAGGGAGGTGTGAGGAGGTCGTTGAAACAAGTAAATGAAAGATAAGATATGGAAATATTGGATGTGTTTTTAATTGCTTCTGTTTTTGTTTTGTTAAGATAAGTAGTGTTTTTGCTTTTCTTGTATTGTATTGTATTGTATTGTATTGTTCTGTTTTCATAGAATCATAGAATCATAGAGTTGGAAGAGAACCACAAGGGCCATCGAGTCCAACCCCCTGCCAAGCAGGAGGGGAACTGGCTAAAGATTCTGAAAGGCTGAGCTTAAACACAAATGCTCCTCATTATGGTGTCAAAGCCTCACACAGAAGCTCCACACTGGGGACCCCAAGAGGATATGAACCCATCCTTCCTATCCCACCAGGCTGCTTTTCCCTCTAGCCCAAGCTGACCAGTGAGCTCAGAGCAGACTAGGCCAACTGGCCGTAGCTCTCCAAGGCCAACTCAAACCCTTGGACTCAGGTGTGGAAAATCTTGCTGAACTGCAATACCCATCCCTCTTGGCCCTCCTGGCAGTGGTTGGTGGCAGTTCTGGTTCAGCAACATCTGGGCAGAGGTTCCTCACACCTGCTTTGCATGGACACGCCAGGGATGGATCCTGAGATCTTCTGCCCGCAAAGCAGCCCCAGACCCTGGCGATAGGAGTGTTTGTTTAACTCTTTTTTTTTCTTTTTGTAATCTTTAAACTCTTAATATTTTTTTTTTAAAAAAAGGAATCTCGCTATTGCAGGCTATTTTTGTTGTTTCTTGCACCATTCAAGTCTGTACATCAATCCTGCTCCTCTCACTTGTCCCTAACCCCCTAAGCACTCGCTGCACCCCACATTGTGAAACAGTGCTAATGAAACTGGGATACAGAGGAAGCTTGGGTACTGTGGGGATTTTTGTTATGAATCTACAATAGTCGTTCTGCACCAGCACGGCCACATTCAACACAGAAGCAGTCCAACTGCCGATGCTTGCTGACAGCAGCTGTTCCTTTCAGTGCCAACCATCACCAAAAAGTAAAACATTAGAGTCTTTGTCAGGCTATGGCTTGCTTACGTTCAATTCTGAACACTATCTTATTTTTGTTTGTTGCTTTACTGTATGTGTATGGTTGGCTCACAGAACAATAACTAAGATGTGGTGCAGAAATACAAAATATAATAATTAAAATGATATATCCTGATAGTGACAGCAGTCACGATATTAAAAGACGCCTGCTCCTTGGGAGAAAGGCGATAGCAAACCTAGACAGCATCTTAAAAAGCAGAGACATCACCTTGCCAACAAAGGTCCGTATAGTTAAAGCTATGGTTTTCCCAGTAGTGATGTATGGAAGTGAGAGCTGGACCATAAAGAAGGCTGATCACCGAAGAATTGATGCCTTTGAATTATGGTGCTGGAGGAGACTCTTGAGAGTCCCATGGACTGCAAGAAGATCAAACGTATCCATTCTGAAGGAAATCAGCCCTCAGTGCTCACTGGAAGGACAGATCCTGAAGCTGAGGCTCCAATACTTTGGCCACCTCATGAGAAAATAAGACTCCCTGGAAAAGACCCTGATGTTGGGAAAGATGGAGGACACAAGGAGAAGGGGACGACAGAGGACGAGATGGTTGGGCAGTGTTCTCGAAGCTACCAGCATGAGTTTGACCAAACTGCGGGAGGCAGTGGAAGACAGGAGTGCCTGGCGTGCTCTGGTCTATGGGGTCACGAAGAGTTGGACACGACTAAACGACTAAACAACAACAAAAAAATCCTGATAGTGTTGGCAAATGTTAATCCAGTCACAAGGCACCTTGGCGAATCATTTTCAAAATGTGTGCTGCCTTGAATTATTCCTTTTTTTCTAAGTAATAAGCAGAAGCTGAGCTAGCTCTGGCTACCTTTGCATGCAGTCACAACTCGGAGAAAAGCAGCCAGCAGTCATCTTTGAATGTGTTCATATAAATATGCAGACAGTATTGCTCTTTCTGTATCCATGAACTTGTTGGGTAGTGGTGTGAAAAGATCAGACAATCCAGCCTGTGGATTTGTGTACATGCTTATGATTAAAATATGGGTCTGAGTGAGTCAGCTTCTGTTTTGCTAAGATCCAGAACACTGGCAAAATCTACAGGGGCATCAGATCCCAATGTAGATCTTCACTCAACTCTTCTTCCCTAGCTAGAAACCTCTGTGGTTTGCCTCAGATGCCAAAATGTCTTGGACTGGCCCTGTCTACTGGTTTAACTGATGTTGTTTCTAAATGAGAATGGTAATGGTGAAAGACATTATTGAGAGTAGGATTCAGAGGTGGAGATGCCATTAGTACATAGCTTCAAATTTATCTCTGAAGGCCTGCGGCCTATACTTGAATAAAGCCCATAAGTTCTTATTTTAGATACTAAGGGCTTCCACTACTGTAGTTAGATGTTTGAGACTGAGTCTTCTTTGAGTTCCACCTTGCTAATGGGATAAAACGCCTTGACAGCACTCAGAATCTGGCTACTACTCTTTCCAGAAATCACCACTTGCCACTTAAAGGTCCTTACCATTAATCTGATACTCCCCTTTCTTACTTCCTGCAGCACAATAGCCACAGACTTCTTCTGGGGCAACCCAGTCAGATGAGCAGGGTACAAATAAAAAAAATACATTATTTTCCTTCCAAGTCCCCTTCAGTCTTCCTTTCTCACATGTCCATATCTCCACACCACACTTAAACATCTTGCCTGGCAGATGTTGGACTACAACTCCCATAAGCCCCAGCCTGTATGGCAAGTGGTCAAGGATATGGGAATTGTAGTTCAGGAGTACCTGGAGGCCACCCTTTCTTTACAGTCTTAACTCTTTTCATATCCTGACCTACACTCTCCAGTGTACTCCTTCACAGAATATCAAGAGATTGGGCTGAAATCTCACCTTTACCCAGTGGGAACAGGGTGTGAGTGAGGAAGTGCTGTGGTTCCTCCGGAGGAGGGCTTCCCTTTCCTCTTGGAGGGTTACTTCCCCAAGTTCCTGTCTTGGGTTCACACACGTAAAGGTAAAGGGACCCCTGACCATTAGGTCCAGTTGTGACCGACTCTGGGGTTGTGGCGCTCATCTCGCTTTATTGGCCGAGGGAGCCAGTGTACAGCTTTTGGGTCATGTGGCCAGCATGACTAAGCCGCTTCTGGCGAACTAGAGCAGCGCACGGAAATGCCGTTTACCTTCCCGCCAGAGCGGTACCTATTTATCTACTTGCACTTTGACATGCTTTTGAACTGCTAGGTTGGCAGGAGCAGGGATCGAGCAACGGGACATGTTCGCACATGTATCTCCTCAGAAATTCAAGGTCCCCTGCAAGTGGCTTCCACTGATAACAAGGATAGGTCTGGGGCGAAAAGGTCTCGGTGGTGCATAGCCCCAACAACCCTTCCAGCTTAGTAACCTGTTGAAGTGGATGGGAGAGTCATTCTCACTGGCCAAATTACTCAGCCTATTCAACAACCTGAGGACACAGGTTGTGTGTGTGTGTGAAAGAGAGAGAGAGAGAGAGACAGACAGACAGACAGACAGACAGACAGACCAGGAATCTATGGTGGACCAGGGATCACTTTCAGACACTCTTCCCCCCGACCTAAGGAGGTTGAAATTGTTTGGGGAAAGCTGGAAGTGAACTCTACTCAGACCACACTGTTTGCATCAGAGGTTTTTTGGCCTATTCTGATCAAGGCTTGCAGAGAGCTTCAGCGGGTGGGGGGTGGGCTTTTTGTCCTTATAAATACAGGTAACCTCTTAACAGGCTGCTTTCCATGGCCCAATCCTGTCACCAAGGTCACCTTTGCAGAGTCCTATTTTGCATCCCGCTGACATTGATTCATGTTGCCAGATGGCAAAAGATGAAGCACAATCATTCAACACAATGTCTGACCTACTTACATGCCTAACAATCTGCTGCCTCATGCTTGGTAAAAGTGTCAACGCTGTTGAATAAAAATGCAACTTGTTTTCTTAGTTAGCTTAGAGGTAGTGGGCACATTTTGCATTCTGAATGGAAGTGTTCCAGCAGTACAAATATGATAATTCCAACAGTTTTCTCTTGTCTTTCTTTTCTTTTAAAAAAATATTATTCAAGGGCATAAAAACACATGGCAAAGTGATGCTCCCTCATTCCTCAAGGGACGTCCTTTCAAAAGGAATCGCAAGTCAACCTTTCTGTAAAAGATGTTAATTGTGAAGTTCCTAGATTAGACCTGTTGGTGCTTTTAACATTCTAAAGCAGAAGTCTGAAAGCTCAAGGTTGCTGCATATTTGTAAGATGACAGAAAGACAAATATACATCTGTCAGCATGCATGTTCTGAATTGGCTGTCAATAACAATGATATTTCTAAAGAAGCATAGCATAGTCACTCCAAGGAACTCAGATGTAGCATCCAGGTATTGCAAAGTCCCAAGAGGTTGTAAATGATGAGGCAAGCCTGCCCAACCTATAGGGAAGGGCAGTGTAGCACATCCTTTGTCTGCCAAGGGTCCTAAATTCAATTCTCATAGGACCTCTTTCTGTGACCCTACAGAGTTGCTGTCAACCAGACTAGAGAGTTGGATGGTTTTGTTGATACAGGGAAACTTCCTATGTCCAAGCCAAACACCAGACAGGCATGTTTGTAAGGATCCATAAGGATCTTGACAAATCAATGCTTCTTTGCTTCCTGTCGGATGCTAAAAAATGGTAGAGCAGTGTGCACCACCACACCCTTGCTGCGCCACCATGTGCAGGTGGTGGGGTTGCATTCAGTTATATGATCATACAATTACTGAGGATGGTGTTGTTCATTTGAATGGCAGGAAACATTTCCTATTAACCCAAGCAAAACTCCTTTCTCTGTCATGGTGCAAACTAGACAAATAGTCCTATGTTTGGAAGGGCGAAATAGTTTCCCTAAACTATAAAAGTGGATTCAAACAGCTCTTGCCTACAGTTGGTTTTGTGCCAATTTTGCAACATGTGAAAAAGAAATCTTTCCTTTTGCTTCACGGTGGATGGATTTTGCTTTTCAGTATTTTTCAGTGCTCTCTGATGGGAAAATAGTGTGTTTATTTTATCAAACAGGGGGTGGTGGGAGGGAGGGAGGGAGGGAGGGAGATATGCCATTCTTGATAAAACTTCAGACAAAATGTCAGCAGCAAAGAGGAAAGCATGATTGAAGAGTAACTAATTAAGGAAGAGAATGACAAACAAATCAAAATGTTTTGTATGTATGTGCTAAAGCCACTAATTTCCTCCCCCATTCAACTTAGCAACTAATTATCGTTGTCAAAAAAAGCTCACATCACTTCAGCAAATCCGTTTTCAAAAAGATGACTGCATGATGGAAGCTCCAACATAAAATTGTGGGTAGATTGGGGTGGGGGTGGGGAGTCTGAACTGGAGGTGACAATTCAGAAAGTGTGAAATTTACTCCAGAAGCAGTGCTCAAATACAACCCTTCGTTTGCCAAAAAGCACTTGCCAATGATAAGATGCCATTGGGCAGAACACTGTGGATATCTTCCTTTAAAATGGTGGCTCCATGTAGGCATACTTTAAGAATCTGATCTTTTATAATTCCAGTATAAACTGACCTCCTTTGCACTAATCTGTAGATTGGCACCTCATTATGCACCAGCTTTTGCAGTCCCCAATCATTTTGATGCTTCAAAAGTGCATAAAATATGTTAACAAGCGTGCTATTTTGAAAGGAAATAAATTTGAGAACACATTTCAAAAGAAAATAAATTTCAAATATATACACACATACAATTTAAATGCAAATTCCGATGCAGATTTAAACAAAACTGAATGTATTCGTGAGTGAATACTAGAAACAGAATAATGTTGGATAGAAACCCCTCATTCTGAGGGACAATTCACCCCCATGAAAAGGTGGACGTTCCAGAAATTTCCATGATGTATTTGAGGAGGGTTTGGAAAAGCCTTTTCCCCATTTTAAACTTTGAAAATGGTCTCACTCATGCCTCGAAGATGCTTGAAGACCACAGGAACCTCTTAACTTGGCCATATGGCCTGCAGAGGCAGGTCAGAATGCCAATGGGTTGTCTATTTTCATGCCTCCTGCAAATGATACTGCTGACTCAGATATTGACCCCTGGCTGACTTTGACAATGTCCTTGCCTCTGGTTCCTCTGTTTGCCCGCTCAGAAACTTTCTCCATGTATTCACCTGCCTCTGGACCCTCGGATCTTGGAATTTGAGCTTGCCCATCTTAGACTACACCCCTGTCCTCGACTCATCCCAGAATGGCAGCTCAGGGTAGAATCATAGAATCATAGAGTTGGAAGAGACCACAAGGGCCATCGAGTCCAACCCCCTGCCAAGCAGGAAACACCATCAGAGCACTCCTGACATATGGTTGTCAAGCCTCTGCTTAAAGACCTTCAAAGAAGGAGACTCCACCACACTCCTTGGCAGCAAATTCCACTGTCGAACAGCTCTTACTGTCAGGAAGTTCTTCCTAATGTTTAGGGTAGATTCTTTTGAGGCCTGACTCACTGTTTTCAAGGTGGTCTGAATCACTGGCTAGTTGTGATACATCTTAAGTTGAGAAGAGAGTCCTAATTGCCCAATATGCAGAAATTATGAGTGGGAAAACAGCCTGTGTGGAAAGGATTTAGCATCCTCTTCAGCCTTTCAACTGTGATCAAATTCGGAGTCTCTCCTGGCTACGTTAAAGTGAAAATAAAAACAGTCAGAAGGCCTCCACATCATCTAGTTGGGCCTCAACAACGCTACATACACACATATGCCCAAGTTAAGAAATCACTGGAAGCTATTAGCACATTCTACTCCAAGATATAAGCATGAAAAGCAAGAATTAAGCTCACTGTCTCTCTTTTGCCTAATGCTACAGTAAAATCAATGTGCTAATCTACCTCCTGAAGGCTCTACACCACTCTAGTAATTAGCCTTTTCATAATTTCTTTCACCTGAAGAGGGAAAATTCAGATTCTTTTCATATAGAGACAGATGTTACAAATGACAGGACATACAAATTAGGAAGAAGGTGGAAAGGAAACAAAAAACATGTTCAAAGCCTAGAGGCCATGTGAAGAGAGGTGGAACTTGCTCCTCCTGGGTTTTGTGAAGGACAATATAATTAATTGGTTCAAAAAAGGGGTCAGGCAAGTTAATGTGTGGTAGATTTATCAGCATGCATTAACCAAGAGGGCAAAGGAATGCATTATTCTCCACCATGTGCCTAGATCTCTTTACGGACAAAAGTTAGACATGAACGACTTGGGGGAAACAACAAGAAAATAGGACCATTCTCCTCACTTAATATGACTTTAAAAAACTTTGTTACTTGTGGAAATTCTTTTAATAAAAAACATTTTTTTTAAAAAAGACACAAAGTACCCTTGGGATATGTCCTCTTCTTTTCTGCTGGATCTTTTGGACCAGCAGAGCAATTAACTGGCACCTTTACAGTGCCTGAGAATGGGATAACTTAAATTTGAGACAATGGAAGAGCAAGAAACAGAGTTTTAAAACACCCTGTCTGGTCTGGGATACAAGAACACTTGTATTTGTTGTCAGCGTGGACATGGCAGTCTCTTCCCAGCTTTAAGGGGACAGCACCTATGAAAGGGTATACTGGGCAATTTCACTCTCCTTCAATGAAGTAGCATCAGAATGAGGTCACAATGGCCAGTCACTTTTCTTCAGAAACGAAGCATCAACATGAGGTCACAATGGCTAGTCACTTTTCTTCAGATACGAAGCATCAGCATGAGGTCACAATAGCCAGAGTCTCTCCTTCAAGTGGGCAGTTTGGGAGCACATTGGTCAGACAAGTGGTGGTCACACAACTCTTCCTCTTTCATGGAGGCAGGTAGAAGCAAGAATCTGGTGAGTACAGGCTCCTTCTTAAGAGCAGTGAGCACATACAGGATGCTGTAGGCACAGCCTCTCTCTCTGACTGAGGTGGACAGTAGCCATAGGTGTGCAAAATGGCCACACTGAATTGAACAGCAACATGTGGGCAGAGAAGCAGCAAGCAAAGTATTTAACTCAGAGGCTCCATGATCACTGCAGATGGTGACAGCAGTCACAAAATTAAAAGACGCCTGCTCCTTGGGAGAAAGGCGATGGCAAACCTAGACAGCATCTTAAAAAGCAGAGACATCACCTTGCCAACAAAGGTCCATGTAGTTAAAGCCATGGTTTTCCCAGTAGTGATGTATGGAAGTGAGAGCTGGACCACAAAGAAGGCTGATCGCCAAAGAATTGATGCTTTTGAATTCTGGTGCTGGAGGAGACTCTTGAGAGTCCCACGGACTGCAAGAAGATCAAACCTCTCCATTCTGAAGGAAATCAGCCCTGAGTGCTCACTGGAAGGACAGATCCTGAAGCTGAGGCTCCAATACTTTGGCCACCTCATGAGAAGAGAAGACTCCCTGGAAAAGACCCTGATGCTGGGAAAGATGGAGGGCACAAGGAGAAGGGGACGACAGAGGACGAGATGGTTGGGCAGTGTTCTCAAAGCTACCAGCATGAGTTTGACCAAACTGCGGGAGGCAGTGGAAGACAGGAGTGCCTGGTGTGCTCTGGTCCATGGGGTCACGAAGAGTCGGATACGACTAAACGACTAAACAACAACAAGGCTTGCTAAGATGTATAAGACTGAATCAGATAAGTGCTGGAGATGCAAAGAGGTAGAGGGAACGTTCTTTCAAATGTGGTGGACTTGTAAAAGGGTAAAAGAGTACTGGGAAATGATCCATAATGAATTGAAAAAAATGTTTAAAAGTACTTTCCAACCCCCCCCCCAGTCCTTTCTGTTGGGGATAATTCAGACTGAAATTCCCAGGTGTCAAAAAAGGTTATTTATGTATACCACTACTGTGGCCCATGTTTTGTTAAGCCAAAATTGGAAAGTGAGCGAGGTCCCAACCAAAGAAGAATGGCAACTTAAGCTGACAGAATATGTGCAGCTTGCAGACTTAACATATAGAATAAAAGAACAAGAAGAATATACATTTAGAGAAGATTGGAAAATGTTTGTTGAATTTATAGGAAATAACTGTGTACAGCTGAAAAAGCCAGCAACATTAAGGTAAATTCAACAGTGTAATTAAGTTATGATGGAATAATGGACTACTGAATGGTACAGTTTCTGTAAAATATGCAGGGATTTATGATATGTAAAATGAACCATGGAAAGAGAAAATGGGAAGTCACTGATATTTGAAGGATGTGAAAAGGAATACTTTAAATTGCAAAACAGAAAATTTAATTAAAATTATAAACAAAAGGAGGAAGAGGAGGAGGAGGAGGAGGAGGAGGAAAGTTGGCAAACAGATACTCCAGGTACTAAAATGGTCTACTGATAGCAAGTACCCCAGTGTAATTTAAAGGCAAAGAGACATTTCGCAGTAGTTTTTTTTCTTTTCTTTTCTTAAAAAAATAATTAAGGTATATGTACTTCTTTCCTTAAAAAGCAAATGATTATATACAGTTTTGAGGATGTGGAAGAAATGGCTGACTTCTGTATGGAGCTCCACTTAAAGTCTGTCTGGTTTGCGAGTAGGGTGGCTAGTTGCAGACGATTACAGGTTCCCAATCCCATTAATGCATGTGTAGAAGAAAGAATTTCAGCAAGTATCACTTGCAGCAGGTATAGCTTGTCACGCAAACGATGCCTTGCCGAAATGCACTACTAAAAGTGCAGGATCCCAGTCCTGTCTGCCATCTGGCCACCATCTTTACAGGTGCTCATATTGCTTGGCATTCTGACAGCCAGGCTACACACTTTAACTGCATAGTTTTCTCTTGAGCTCAGAGGTTTTTAAATTTCACACATGGCCAGTGTAGGGCCCTGATTCAGATGAGGACCCTAACATTGGGTTGCTGGTAAAGGGGCCTTAAGCTACACACCCCTCTGCAGTGGTCCCAATCCAGATTCCTGTCTTGCCTGCAATTTGAATCGCAAAAAAGGGTCCCTTTCAATGGGATCCAGGATGGGGCCACATCAGGGCCTGAGGGTTAAAAACCTAGCAAATATAATAGGTGCCTGATCCAAACTGGGGGCCCTTGCCCTTGTAAGTTGGGGGGGGGAGGGAAGAAACAGGCGGAACTATGCAGCTAAGGTTACACGTGGTTTGGCAATAAATATTTCTGGCTTGCAAGTGCTCAGCTAGTTCCCCTAAGCAAGCACACATATACCAAGGTAGAGTCAGTGCACATGATGTCCCCATGGAGGAGACCCAATGCCCCTTCTCAAAAAGCTTATTAACGGGGGAAATTGTTTTTTCCCCTTGTGTGAAAGCTACATAAAGCCTTGCACTGTCAAGAGAATAATCAGTAAGTCTCCAGAGTCAGAAAACCATTTGAAATCATCCCGAGAGATGTCTCAGAACAGGATGAGGACAGCAGAGTTAATACGGTAGGAAAAAAGCAATGTATCTTTTGCAGGCAATATGTTGTGTGGTGAGGCCCCGTGACCACTCTGTACCCTATGGGGCAAATAACTAGACAATACACGGTATATTAGTTTGGGATCAAATAAGGCCACAACTTTATTGGTTACAGATGTGAAGGTTTGGCCATAAGCATTGAGGTAAGTAACTGTATATGTCACTCCCACCTGTCCACTGGGAGTCTTTCTAAAGGTGAAACCAGTGGGGGGGACTATGACCTACATCATATTGGGGCACCCCCTAGGCGGTCCCTGTGGGAGGAGTGGTATGGTTCTAGCCCCCATCTGGGCATTGGACAGGAGCTACTCCTCCTGGATCCTTTTAACACGTGGTGGGGCAGGCAGAGGCTGCAACTGACCAAGACTAGGCTTACCCAATGCCTATGCACCTTACAAAGTTGTGATTGCTATGAGGTATGCGAAAACCCAAATGGCGGTGCTAATTTGCCAGATGGGAAAAATTCTTGCCCAATCCCTCAATCCAGAACAACAAACAGCTGTGCTGCAAACTCGACACAACAAACAACACAAGCAACATGATGACCAGTATACTAGATAGCACTGCAATTCTTATTGCATAATATACATAATTTAGTACAACAAAACAGAAACAAAATGTGTACAGTTGTAAATTCTCTAATATATTTGAAATCAAATGAACACATGTCTGTCAATCTTTGAAAGTCTGTAGAAGTATAATAAGTCTATAGTTGAAACAAAGTAATGTAACATGGATATGGTCATATCCTTATGACCACTGCTCCTTGTGCATTTTTCTAATCTATGGGTTGTGCTGAAGAAGTGTCCAGCGAAACAGTAAGATTATTCGGGATCACTGTCCTATGTTGTTATTCACTGACTACTTTGGCACCATGAATGCCTAAAAAGTTTTACCGCTTAGCCCACAGGATAGCATCTATTACTTTGTTTTAACTATAGACTTATTATACTTCTACGGACTTTCAAAGATTGTCAGACGTGTGTTCATTTGATTTCAAATATATTAGAGAATTTACAAGTGTACACATTTTGTTTTTGTTTTTGTTGTACTAAATTATGTATATTATGCAATAAGCATTGCAGTGCTATCTAGTATACTGGTCTTCGTGTTGCTTGTGTTGTTTGTTGCAATCCCTCAATCTGGCGACCAACAATGTCCATAGCAAGGTTGTACCATCGGCAAATAACCTTAATCTGAGGGAGGGTGGGTGGGACAACCGGCGCAGCATACAAGAGGCCAAAAGGCTCAGAAGGCCAGTTATTCAACCTTGCCCTGGGCACAGGATCATGCGCTGCTACTGGTCAGATGGTCCCACGCCCAGGGAATGCCCTCTGCAATAGGCCGGTTTTCAGAGGAGGCCTGGGGCTTGCCTGCAAAACCATGTGCCCAAGAAGGGCAAACAGACCTATCAAACCAGGACAAAGGCAGTTGTCATCACTGCAGATTTCATTCCATTCAGTAATGGAAACACTTTATTGAAGCATTTCATTTTGCTGAAGGCTTTTAAGTTTTTAGCTAAACGAAACAAAAATAAAGACAAATGAAATAAACCATGATATGCCAAATGCATATAAATTTTATAGTGAGATGTTAGTTTGGTGATGATCACTGATGTATAACATCTCAGTGTATTTTATATTTCTTTAAAAATACCGTATTTTTCGCTCTATAACACTCACCCGACCATAACACGCACGTAGTTTTTAGAGGAGGAAAATCCGTAGGCATGCCACCCGTAGGCATTCCCTCCGTAACACGCACAGTCATTTCCCCTTACTTTTTAGGAGGAAAAAAGTGAGTGTTATGGTGCAAAAAATACGGTAACAATCATGGTCACGTGCCGTAAGTTTTATGTATCCTCTTCATTACAAAAAACTGTCTTTTTAAAAACTTCTTGCCAGGGGCTATTAAAGAGGCTGTGATAATGTGAATTTAGGAGGTAATTAACTGCTGTATATGTAATTTTGAGCAATAGTTCCTTTTCGCCAGAGGGGTTTTGTGCTACTGGGGCTTCATACACACAATACCTTTAAAGAACGTTTGAAGCAAACATTTATTCCCTCAAAGAATTCCGGGCCCTGCAGTCTACCCTTCCCAGAGTTGGAATCCCCATCAACTGGAATTCTTTGGAGGGAAAGAATGTGCTTTTAAAGAATAGGGTGTAAACAGCTTCAATTTGCATTTTTCTCAGTGTCACTGTTAGTATTAAGGGATTCAGCTGCTGGCTGGTTGGAGGCACCTTTCATAGGCTGAATGCTAGAGTCAGCAGAGCCAATAGGGGACTTTAGTCTGGCTGGAAGAGATAGCTGTTGCTCATAGGGAAGGAATAGAGCATCATGCTCAATAGCTCACCATTTAGGCCTTTTCTTCCACACTAAGGCTTTCATGTGCACCTGGATTCCTATTTCCCTGTGTGTATTTGCATGTTCAGACCCAGAGACACCCCCCCTTAAATAAAGATGCATTTGACTGAAATTTTAGTTTTGGTTTTTGGCAGAATTTAGGCCACAAATTTATTGATTACAGAAAAGTGAGTGGTTGCGTAGCCTCTGGTTCGACTAGCTCCCTACACCCTTGCAGGTAGCGCTGACCCAAGGCTCCAGCATAGGTCAGCCAAGGGTGAACACCTGAGGCAAGTGAAAAGCCTGGGAACAGACTCTGTTCACTCCCCAGATGCTCCCCTGGACACAGGCATGGGCACAACCCCCTTTCGGGGGTTGACCAAACCATGTTGAGTCCCTGGATTCCTTTAACGGAATACCCTTCACATAGGGATGGCGAGACCGTTCTCCCATCCCTATCACATGAACCAGTGCCTATCTGCAACCTTACAAGTTGTGAGGGTTTGCTACACAGCAGGCGAAAACCAAATGGCAACAGCCAATCAGCCAAGTGGGAAAATTCCTGCCATGCCCCTGTCCCAACGACAGATGACACATGACAGCATAGCAAGGTCAATCGCAAAATGCCCTAAAATTAGGGAGAAGTGGGCGGGTGTTCCGATGCATGAGCTGAAAGAGGAAGCTCTGGGACACGTGCATGGGTTTATATAGGTCTCTGGATCCGTTTACTCTGCACCCATTGGCCAGATTACACCCAGCAATGAGGGACCTACCAATTGGGTGTTGTGGCTATCCAATAGACCCACCCACAACCAGGAGGTCAGTCTCCAGGTCTCACCGCAACACATGCCCTCTTTTAGGGAGGACACGATTTGTGAGCACTTCCAGTTTAATGCTTCATAAATCTATCTCAAAGTTTCCCATCCAACCAAGTGGCAAGTGCTTGATGGGATGTATTTGAGCTGTGGGATGTAGGCCCTTCCCCTCAATTAGTACTCACCATAATTTCTGGAAACATGAGGGCTGTTGTGCGCATGTACAGTGGTACCTCAGGTTACAAACACCCTGGGTTACAAACACTTTGGGTTACAGACTCCGCTAACCCGGAAGTAGTACCTTGGGTTAAGAACTTTACCTCAGAATGAGAACAGAAATCGTGTGGCGAAGGTGTGGCGGCAGCAGGAGGCCCCATTAGCTAAAGTGGTACCTCAGGTTAAGAATGGTTTCAGGTTAAGAACGGACCTCCGGAACGAATTAAGTTCATAACCAGAGGTATCACTGTAAGTGAATATTTGTTTACCTTTGTGATATATCCCTTTTTTCTAACACAAGTTACAGATTTGCACAAAATAGTATAGAATCATAGAACTGTAGAGATGAAGAGATCCCAAGGGTCATCCCATCCAATGCACGAATGCAATGAAAATATCATTTGAAAAAAGTATGTCCAAACTAGGAAACCTGAAGTCCATTGTACAGATGTGCAGGTATATTTGTTTACCTGTACACGGGCACCTTAAAAACAACCCCAAAACATGTTATTATTATTTTTTTAAAATCATACATTTTTTTGACATTATTTTGCACAAGAGAGTGGTCAAAAATGATAATAAAGTGTGGACCACTCTAAGCCAGGAATTTGGAGTCACTTGCATGAAGCTGCTGCTTCCTTTCCATGCATTTTCCTTTCCTGCCTGTTGTACCTGCAATCTCAATTTCTATTTTTAATGCAGTAGTTTTGTGCAAGAGCAGTTCTGTGAAAAATACCGGTAACCGTTTTAAAAAATAAAAAGTATTGCAAATGTGCCTTTAGCAGCAACTGGTGGAAAAAAGACAGGCTGCATTCTTTCCTCTGTTTTTTCGAAACAAGATGTCACTACATGTCAAAATCAAAACACAAAACCCCAACCTGCCCGCTCAATGTGCTTCAGTATGTCCATAGTCAGATAACATGTGATTTTATACTGAATTTTCTTCCCGTATCTGATTATCTGTAGATAGGGGAGAATATTAATTATGTGTGGGTAAAGTGAGGGCTGCCACTAGATGTTGTGTGGACACCACCACAAAAATGAGAGAGTGACAATGGTAGCTTCAAATCCAAATTCAACTCCAGTGTGAATGAGCCCTTAGATAAGAATTTTCCAGTACTGCATATAACAGGAGTCATTTGGGAGCTAACAGCAATGGGGAAAGAACAGAGCATTCCCTTCTTCCGAGTACCAGACGTTTACTCTCTTTCAAAATCTAAGAGACAAACCGTCAAATGCTGTAAGTTGACACACAGTTGGACATGCCAACTCTTAATGCCAAATGAAAGGTTTTTAATTGCCTTGTTTAGAAACAATGAAAAGCTTTCCAAGTCACATTCACTGCTCCTGGTCTCCTACTGGGTAAACCTCCCACTGGAACTGGAAACAAAAAGCTTCACTACAAAACCCACAATGCAATGAGACTTTCTGCAAAAGATACATTCACAACTCAAAGGGTTTCATCCACTGATGTTCTTTGCGCTGATGGAAGGCTCTTTGAGCCAGTGGAGTTTTCCAAAAACCCACCCTGTCTGCAGCCCCAGTTTGATAGATAATAAGCCCTCCAGCCCTACATAGATTTGGCCAAGGTACCTTATGAAAAAAAGGGATGTGGGTGGCACTGTGGGTTACACCACAGAGCACAGGACTTGTCAATCAGAAGGTCAGCAGTTTGAATCCCTGTGACAGGGTGAGCTCCCGTTGCTCAATCCCTGCTCCTGCCAACTTAGCAGTTCGAAAGCACATCAAAGTGCAAGTAGATAAATAGGTACCTCTCCGGTGGGAAGGTAAACGGTGTTTCCGTGTGCTGCTCTGGTCCACCAGAAGTGGCTTAGTCATGTTAGCCACATGACCTGGAAGCTGTACACCGGCTCCCTTGGCCAGTAAAGTGAGATGAGTGCCGCAACCAAAGAGTCAGCCACGACTGGATCTAAAGGTCAGGGGTCCCTTTACCTTTACCTTTACCTTATGAAAACCTCTCCACTGTTCATCAAAATCTTTGGAGGAAGCCCTGCTACAACTCCAATCTTTTCCTGAAGTTAGCTTGACAGGAATAAGGGGCAGGGTATACTTCATATCCTTCCTGATGCTATTCCCTAATCAGAGTTGTTTACCAATTTATTTTCCTCCTCCTCCTCCTCCTCCTCCTCCTCCTCCTCCTCCTCCTCCTTCTCAATGCGTTTGGTTTTTTTTTACATAGGCAGGCATTTGGAAACCCAAGCCAATGTTCTAATTGCTGCTATTCCATTCACTGCTACGCTGCTCTGACATGAGTTTTTAGAACTATGATGTTTACCTATCACAGCATTTCTTTGTGTATGGTTATGCTGTTGTTTTGCATTGCTGCTCTGAAGTACTGTTGCAATGTGGCTGTGCATTTCAGAATAAATGAGTGAAAGGAGAGATACAACATGCTACCCTACCTTCCTGGTCATGTACAGCTTTCTTACCTTGGTCTATATTCATTTTTTTTACTGCCAAATGCATCATACCCAACTCTCATCTTGTGATCCCCTCTGCTTTGGATTCCTTTAAACTGGTCTCCCGGGAACTGGATGGCCCTGCCTTCGATGTGGAATGAGTCCAAACAGCATTTGCTCCCTCCCAAATCCATGGCTTGTGTTTACGTTTGTGCATAACCCTCTCTTTGTGTGTGCAATATAAATAGAAAGCACCCACACCCACATCCTTGCAGAGAGCCTATATAAATTTATTTCCTTTCATAATCCCCTTTCAATCAGACTTAGACTAGCTAAACAGAGAGGGGTTACCCAGGATACAGGTAACCATATGACTCACTGGCAAGGCTTCAGCTATTAATCTTTAGGAGATACAAAATGAAAGCAATTGCTGTTTTACTGTAATGGATTAGAGCCTACACCACAAATCGCAAAGAGATAGTTTGTGGAAAGCAGTCAGTCATATACCAACTGCTTAGTGGACTTGCTCTCTTACGAGCTATGTTATCAGTCACTAAGGAATTCACAACGATTTTCAGTTTTTGCCCAAGATGCATTAGCCAGGCAGCTCATCACTTTTTCGACAGCAGCCTCCAAGTGACAGGATATGCATTGGCAACATTCTGCGCTGTAACGTAAGATGCTCCATTATTCTTTTACATAGGACTTTCCATTATGGGAAAGGAATATATCATCATGAAATATGGTAGGCAAATTAGTAATCAGCACAACGAAGGAGAACATTCCCCTCACAGATGCAATTCTCAGAGCGGCTTAGCAGTCAATCCCTTTTTCCAGGTAACTCTGGGAATTGTTGCTCTGTGAGGGGGGAAAGCAGTATTTATTATTATTATTATTCATACCCTTTCCACCAGGGTGAGTTGCCCCAGCACAGCTCTCAGCTGTGCCAACAAAGGTCCGTATAGTTAAAGCCATGGTTTTCCCAGTAGTGATGTATGGAAGTGAGAGCTGGACCATAAAGAAGGCTGATCGCCGAAGAATTGATGCTTTTGAATTATGGTGCTGGAGGAGACTCTTGAGAGTCCCATGGACTGCAAGAAGATCAAACCTCTCCATTCTGAAGGAAATCAGCCCTGAGTGCTCACTGAAAGGACAGATCCTGAAGCTGAGACTCCAATACTTTGGCCACCTCATGACAAGAGATGACTCCCTGGAAAAGACCCTGATGTTGGGAAAGATTGAGGGCACAAGAAGAAGGGGACAGCAGAGGACGAGATGGTTGGACAGTGTTCTCGAAGCTACAAACATGAGTCTGACCAAACTGCGGGAGGCAGTGGAAGACAGGAGTGCCTGGCGTGCTCTGGTCCATGGGGTTACGAAGAGTCGGACACGACTAAACGACTAAACAACAACAAGCTCTCAGCACCTTTAACAAACTAGTTCCCAGGATACTGTTACAAAAGTCAGGTGCCTGCCCCTCTCTCTGCCCAGCAGTAGCAAGAGCCCATGGGGTCCCAGGCACCCACACAGGGTCTGTGTCCTTTTGGAGAAAGGAAGACACAGCGGAGACTGTTGTGCTTTAATAAATACAGTTTATTCACCTACTTACACCTTCAGCCTTAACGGAGGGAATTCAGATCTTACGGCATCATCATTTCAAGAGGTAGCAGAAGCAGCCTGCAGCCAGCCCCCTCACAAGATGGTTCTCAGCTCTTCTTTTCCCTTCAAAACTCCCTTTTCCTGTCCACTTAAACACAAACTCTATTACCTTGGTAACATCTCACTCTCCAGGCTAAATAATTCCTCTCCCTAGTGGCCCATCAACACCTTTTGTCATGTTAACAGGTTTGTTCATTAAGCCAGTCAAACAATAGATTTATGTCTGTTTTAAAGTAGTATTAGGTAAAGGTAAAAGGACCCCTGACCATTAGGTCCAGTCGTGACCGGCTCTGGGGTTGCAGCGCTCATCTCGCTTTATTGGCCGAGGGAGCCGGCATACAGCTTCTGGGTCATGTGGCCAGCATGACTAAGCCGCTTCTGGCGAACCAGAGCAGCGCACGGAAACGGTGTTTACCTTCCCACCGGAGCGGTATCTATTTATCTACTTGCACTTTGACGTGCTTTCAAACTGCTAGGTTGGCAGGAGCAGGGACTGAGCAACAGGAGCTCACCCTGTCATGGGGATTTGAACCACCGACCTTCTGATCGGCAAGTCCTAGGCTCTGTGGTTTAACTCACAGCGCCACCCACATCCCTTATAATACTACTTAAAAGTAGTGTTATATTAAAAGTAGTATTATACTGCTTTAAATGTACACTGCAAGTTGGGCCTGTAAGAATGGCAAATTTGTAAGAATGGCAAATTAAATTTTGTGAATATATAAATCTGGCAAGACTCACAGCATTCATAAGGGGTCAATCGGACCAGAAATTATTAAAAGAATGGGGATGTGCTAAAGAGTATATGAAAAAACATTGTTCTGGAGTAAGCATCTCAGTATGTAATAAATGATGCTTTGCAGAGTTAAAGAAAAAGAAAAATGGTGTAAAAAGTATAAAAATAGAAGTAATCTACATTAGACACAACAATTTAGAAAGAGTAAAATTTTTGAGGTCTTAGAACAAAGGAAGGAAGTCAATATGCGTATATGTATGTGATAACTAGATTAGAATGAAGGTATGGTTTTATTTGTAAGATGTGTGCTTTTTTGTTTTTTTGTGTTCTGTTTTTCTTTCTTGTTTGTATAGTTTTATTTTGGATTCAATGTTTGTAATTTCTGTTGTAATTTTGCACTGAAAATAAAATTTATTTTTAAAAAATATAGATGCCCAAACACGCCAACCCTTGATGTTCCCCAACCCCAACATCAAGGAGAATGGTAAAAGAAAATATGTAGCTCTCCTTAATGCAGTCAAGCAAATAACTAGGTCATGTTACTAGGCGGAGCAAGGAGAGCACACAAGTAGCAAGAACAAACATTTAGACAGTCATTTTCACTAGTTGCCCAAAACATGTTTAGCAGAATTAAGCAAGTAACATTGACTATGTAGGAAACAAGGCCACACCAAAAGCCAGGCATCCAACACACAACATGCTGCACTTTCAAGCAGGCACCAAGCTGGCATCTTCAGACATGAAAAGAACCTGGCAAAATGATTAGTGCCACGTGGCCCTAGACCATCGCAGCACACAATGAAGGATTATTTAAACCATAATTAGCAATTTCCTGTAACAGCTTGAGATCCCTAGCCCACTGCGCAGAAAGTTTCCAAGCCCTCCTGCTGCAACTCAAACTGTTTGTACGTGCTCATCTTCTGCCTGTAGTTGCCAAACACTGAAGTGAGTCACACACATGCACACACAACTTATATAAACCCCACTGTGCCCTTTTCTTAATTAATCACTACAAGGCCTAAGCAGTTTACCTCTAGGCCACAACAGGTCACCAAGTATTGATTTTCAGAGCAAGATTGCCCATAAAAGCCAAAGCTTAAGAAGTAAATGTTTATTGTGATTTATAAGTGTAAACTGATTAATTATTATTTTCTGATATTTAATTTTACTGCTTACTATTTTATTCTAACGATTACTGAATATTGTTTTATTTGATATAAGATATTTATTTTAAAGTTATTGTGACTGTTTTGTATTGGATCAGATTGTTCTTACATGTATAAGCTCTGTTGTCTTTTTTTTTTTTTTTGCTTCTTCAGCTTGTAAAGCACTTTATAAACCATAGTAATATAAAATGGGAGTATACAAATTAAAAGTGAAATGAAAAGAAAATGAAATATCAAAGTTTAAATGGCAATGTCACCCCATGGCAGAAGCAAGGCTTCTTAACATTAGTGTCCCAAGCAACTTTTTTAAAAACAAAACATAACTATGGTTGGGAATAATCAGTATGTTTAGAATCCTGTATATAAGACTATCCGCCATAGAGTAGGACCACCCTAGAAACACATTATGTCAGCTGCATAAAAATTCTACACCCACTTTAAGAGAACTTGAAACAAAGCTGACATATTTTTAAAGAATAATTGCAGTCATTGGGCATGGGGGATTGTCTTAAGGTGCATACTTTGTTGTTGTTGTTGTTTAGTCGTTTAGTCGTGTCTGACTCTTCGTGATCCCATGGACCAGAACACGCCAGGCACTCCTGTCTTCCACTGCATCCCGCAGTTTGGTCAAACTCATGCTGGTAGCTTTGAGAACACTATCCAACCATCTCGTCTTCTCTTCTCATGAGGTGGCCACGGTATTGGAGCCTCAGCTTCAGGATCTGTCCTTCCAGTGAGCACTCAGGGCTGATTTCCTTCAGAATGGATAGGTTTGATCTTCTTGCAGTCCATGGGACTCTCAAGAGTCTCCTCCAGCACTATAATTCAAAAGCATCAATTCTTCGGCGATCAGCCTTCTTTATGGTCCAGCTTTCACTTGCATACATCACTACTGGGAAAACCATAGCTTTTACTATACGGACCTTTGTTGGCAAGGTGGTGTCTCTATTTTTTAAGATCCTGTCTAGGTGCATACTGCATATCTATAAAAATGCACCTTAAGACACCCTCCCTCCCATAGATGAGTGCATGTTTTGTTTAGACATGTCTCTGCTCTGTTTTAAGTTTGCTTAGACTGGGTGTAGAATCTTTATGTAGCTGACAAAATCAGCAGCTTCCAAGCATCCATTCTAAAGTAAACACCATGTAATGGATAGGCCATCAAATGGAAATGCAGAAATCCCCCAGGTACTCATGCATGCATAGGTACCAAGAGAGGAGAGGAATTTAATCGTCATTCTGAGTATCACTTCGGATTGTTACATGCATCTTTTGCGACCTGTTTGTCATTGAGATAAGAATGTGTTGTGGTCCTGGAACTAAGATAAAGTGAAAAGAATGTGGCAAGGAAATAAATCTAAACCGAGCAACAACTACAGTCACAACTTGTAACTTATGAAATCCCTGTTTTCATTTACAAGATGGGAAAGATGCAATTCTATGTTTGTACTTGTGCCTATCTGGAATAAGGCCATCTAAATTAAAGTTGTTCTTCAATTGCTACAAACACACAAACCCACAGCCAAAGAATCCTTCAGTTTCCTTTCTCTCACTCTATACTGAAATATATTGCCTCATCCTCATTACATTTTTCAGTTTCTGAGAATATTTGAACATATGTGGATATGCACAAACAGGCTATATGAATATAGAAATAAAACAATAGCACTAGATTTGAGCTGGAACTGAGGGAGATTCTTGTCCTGAAATGAGTAAATATGTTCAGATGCACTGATACTTAATCCAGTTAATTTAAGAAGAGAATGTGCTAAATTACACTAAACACAGTTATATTTTTAAGGTGTTTAGGGGGCTTTTTATATAAAAAAAGATGAGGTTAAGAAATGGAAGTGTGAAAACATTGGCTTAATTTTCAGGCCTCAAAAACACATTAGACTTTCCACACTGGGATACCTTTCCTACAAGAAAAGGCCAATGCAATTGGTTTTGTGCCCTTTTAGTTTAGAGAAATGACAACAGTGTGGGTGGATGGGAGCATGCCAGAGATTTATAAAGGTCACTGTTGGTGTGGAAAAACATGAGACAGGCATTTTTTCACCTTCTCTTACTTATAACATGAGACTTCAGTGTCCCTTGATTAAACTGGCTGAAGGTGCATTCCTGACTAGGGCCAGCCATGAGGCAGATGGAAGCAGCCATCTCAGGTAGTGGAATCCAAGTGGAGCCTCCAAGAGCATGTGCCTGTTAGCATTTCACTCCTCTGTTGCTGGATGTGTGATTGTTACATCACATGTCAGTGTTTACTTTCTAGACTTGGAAAGTGTGAGAACGGAAGTCAGTCTTATCTCTCTTCCTCTGTACGGTACTTTTGTACTTCTTTACTCTCTCTCTCTCTTGGAGAAGAAGTGAGAGGACGCCGTGATTGCTTTGTCCTGTATATATTGCTTAATAAATACTTAGAACGCACACGCTCATGTTCCACGATCGTTTCTGCTATACTCTGCTGAGTGAGCGTGCACATGTCGCTGGTGCGCACTGGGACTGATTTGTAAACATCCCAGTCTGCGCTTCATCAGGAAGATGCCTGGAGAGGTCTGTCTCATTCTGGGGGCTACGTGTGCCCTCCAGGCATGTTCCGACATCCCTTTGCCCCACCACTGGAAAAGCAAGAAGCGGCTGCAGTGGCTTCTGTGTTCTGGCAAGATCTTGTGAGAGTCCTGTGAGATGGTGAGGGACTCTTGCAAGATCTTGCCAGAACCTGGAAGCCGCAGCCGCATGACCCAGTAAGCAAGGTTTTGGCATGGGCTTCGAAGGGGCAGGCAGTGTGTAGCAGGCAGTGAACATACAGGCTGGCACCTTCCCATTTTGCCTCAGGTGATGAAATGGGATGGACCACCCCTGTTCATGATGGGCCAAAAGAAGTACTGCTTCACAAAATGAGTAATAAACTTATGGAACCACCTGTAGTGTTGGCCACTGCCTTTGATGGCTTAAAAATGGTTAGATGTACAAAGGATGGGTCCATCAACGGCTGCTTCACTTCCATGCTCAGAGGCATGCTCTGAATACTGTTGTTGTGGTTCTTTTCCAGTAAGGATTTCATTGGGATGAAGGAAAGGTTAAAGAAAAGGGTTGTGGGGATTTAGAGGGGGAAATGAGCAGGTATGGTTTTAGCTCCACTTTTGCCCTGCAGATCTCACCAACCATTTTGTGTTACAAGACAATCCTGTGCTTGCTTCACAATACATTGGAACCTCGGTTTTTGAGAGTCTTGGAAACCGAACAATTTGGAACCTGAACACTGAAAATCCAGAAGTAATTGCTTCCATTTTCAAATGCGCTTTGGAAGTCAAATGGCTTCCAAGGCGCACTTTTCATTTCCCCCCATTGACTTTCCATTGACTTTGCAGCCAGCCCATTGATCCTTGGTTTTCAAACATTTCGGAAGTCGAACAGTTTTTGGAATGGATTATGTTTGAAAACCGAGGTTCCACTGTTTGTTGTTCCACCTGCAGCAACTTTAAAAAATGCCTTGTTTAAAAGGGAGCACTAGCCGTGTTTCTAAAGTGGGCGCCAGAATACACACATTCACACATTTCTGAACAGAATGATCCAAAGTATTTTTGTTCCTGTTCATACAAATAAATCCATCCATCCAAGCACTCTAAAGTTCTTGCACAAGTGCTCCCTACAATATCCCTGTAAAGTATGCACTAATTTCTCCTATTTTGAATATGGGGAATTGAATGTAACTGTGCCAGAGGCCAAGATCAGAACTGCTACTTTAGGACTTCCCGAAAATTTGGACAGGCCTAGTGGCATTTTTCATTTGTTTCTTTGTGGACAGCAAAACCTCACTGCCATGTTATAATTAATTTTTTGAAGTCTATTCAATTTAAGAAGCACCTTGCCATGTGACATTGGGAGCTGGTGTTTAAGAAATGCAAGTCCAAAACCTAATTGAGCCCATGTCCCAGAAGCTGTCATCAATTGCTTTGGATGCTGGAATAAATGTCAATGGCTGAGTTTAGAAGCAAACCGGAATCTCCTAAATCTCAGCCCTAATACTACCTTCCAGATTTTATTGATTTCCTAACAGCCACATGCATCCATGCTTAGCCACCATTAAACAAGCATTAAAATCCATTTCCAACGACTTATGTACACCACACAGTAGGCACTTTCTGAGCTTTAGACTGATAATCCTGTTAGCTACAAGCCCAATCATTTCTTTTTTAAAAGGATGAGATTATGCAAAGGAGAAAAAGGGGAAAGTATTTTGATCTAGCACAGGGAAGGAGAATTATGCCAACAAGCCTGAGGTCTAAAAAAAGATCAATATATTTTAAAGATTTCCCCTGACTTCTGGATTATTTGCTGTACATTATACTTGGCAATTATGAGATTTAATGAAAGGTTCATGTCAGAAATCATTCCTTTTCCCTGAAGCCAATGTTTTTTTCTTTTTCTTTTGCAGGGAGCAGGACTCATTAATTTGCTCTGAACCTGGGGTGTGCGTGTATGGGTCGTCTGAAATTTTCATGACCTTTTCAGATACAGAACAAGCATGAATTATTGACAGCTACTGCAATTTATGTGTACATTTGAAAATCATGTATAAACCATGTTAAACTGCAAGGTATGACATTCCAAAACCACACAGACACACCTTTGTATCTTTTGCTTTTGAATGATATGGTTTACACCTATTTCCTTTTGTGCTAATCATTTTTTTAATGTTGTTTTGGTTCTGTTGCCGATTGTGGTATGTTACAAAGCAGCAGCTTCTTATGCCTCTTCTGCTTTATGAGAAAACCCAAAGCTATTTTGTACCATGATTTGTATCCTACTCTATTCTGAAAATCAAGAGGAATAAGTAATAGTTCTCTAATGGAACTGCAAGACCCAAAGTGGGATGGTTTTTTGGCCTGTTCAGTTATGCACTTTGGAAAATTCTTGTACCAGTTGTAGGCCTCCAGGGCCTTGTTTAGAAACACCACCCAGTGACAGATATCATGAGCAACTTATTCTGCACTATTCGGATGAAACTCAGAAGTCCCTATAGACACAGGAGAACTAAAGTGAAACAGAGTCAAAACAGAGTCAAAACTGCAACAACATTTGAAGGGAACTTTTCCCATGACACATGGAATAAAAAGGGTCCATTTAGCATACTAGAAAGTGCTGGCTGGAGGGGTCTTAAGATGCAATCCTAACCCTACCCACCTGGGAGTAAGCCTCATTGAATTCTTTAAGATCTACATCAGAGTAGATGTGGTTAGGGTTGCTCTGTAAATAGGAATCAAAAAGTCCAACTCCCTCTAGGTTTGCTGGAGAATTCCATTAGAAATGGAAATGGGGGAGGAAATTGCTGCCATTTGTATTTTGTGTGCTGTAATTTGCAATTTTCATACTGCATTTTGCCCACATGCAATTTGCATTTTGCCTGCATGCAATTTTCATGTTCGTCTGGAGTTCAGGAACGGAAATCACGCAAGCGAATATGAGCAGTATTCACTACCACTGACTTTCGCCCCAGATATTATGCAAATAATTATGTTATTTCTGCATTGTTTTTGACACTGCCCTTCCATTGAAATGCTCTGAAATCAATTCTGTGATTAATTCTGTGATAAATTACATTAGTTTCAACCATAGATGAGCAGCATATGTTTTAGCACAGGCTGAACTGCAGCGGAATAGAAACATGACTGATTGTGACATACACGGAATGAGGTGGGTACCACTGCCTCCTTACATCCACACTCCCCTCTCAGAAGCAGGAATCCTACCTAATGCTATTTTTGCCCCCTTACCCCACCTAGAGATGCCAATGGAAATACAGCTGAAAGTAGCACCTAGATATACTGCTTACGTCTAATGATGGTGGCTAGCCATGATGGAAGCCAGGCTCTCCTTCCATGGTTGGGGACAGTATGCTTTCTAAAGTTGTTTTAATTTGCTTTAAATATTGTGTTTCAATAGTGTGACCCACCTTAGGGCCTTAGGGTGAAGGGCAGGTAATTAGTATTATTAATAATAATAAATTCCAATTGCTGGAAACAGGAGGTGAGAGTGCTCTTGTGCTCAGGTCTTGCTTGGACATTTCCCACTGGCAAAGGTTTGGCCACTGTGAAAACAGGATGAGGGACTACACGGCCATTGGCCAGATCCGGCCAGCTCTTTTAATTTTGCTCCATATGAAGCCTAGTAGTGGAATCCCATCCTGGCTTCATATGATCAGCACCCACTCTTACAATTAAACCATTGTTTGTAGCATTCAGGCTAAATCTTTGGGGTTATGGTTTGAACCCACTGTACTTTCTTATCTTTACTGGGGTGTCAGAAACAACTGATTATTATCCTATTTAAAGCAACCACGTGTGTGTGTGTGTGTTTAATGTATTTTTCTATTTGCATGCCACTTCTCAACTGCACAGTAGCCAAGGTGGAGCACAATAAAGTTAAAGCAAAAAACGAAAATTCACGCTCTGCAACCACAGGCGATTCCAGCGGAATTATAGGTAAACAGGCTTGGAAGAGAAAGTCCAATGCCAGTCTCAGTACAGGAAGAAATTAAGGCCTCGCTCTTGGAAACAGCAGGTGAGGTGAGAAATGTGTTCTTTGGCAGCACACCACAGACTGCAGCTGTGTATGTGAAGACCCCCATCCTCTCTTCCCCATATTAAACAAGCTCCACTCCTTCAGTCTTCTTAGAAAGGATATTCTCCAGACCTCTAAGCAATCCTGTTGCTTTGCTCTGGATTACTTCCAGCTTCCATGTGTCTTTTTTGAAGTCTGGAAATGACAATAGTACTCACACAAAGCCTCCCTAACGCCAGGGAGAGGGGTGGGGGAGAATTATCGCCTCTGTTTTACTCATAATGCTCCTTTCCATGGAGCCCAGGATGGCATTTGCACAGCAGTACATAGCTAATCAATCATCTTATCTGCTAGGACCCCCCTTCCCTTGCCCTGAAGCCATTTCCGCACTGCTATTTGCTAGGAAGACATATTCCAGCTAGTAATTATGCATTTGTTTTTACCCATCTCCAGAACGCTGTATTTATGCTCGTTAAATGTAACCCTTTTTATTTCTGCCAATCCCCCCCCCCCCAGTTTATCAAGATAAATATTTATTTGTGGCCCTGTCATTGCAAAGCACTTTCAGCCTCTCTCAGTTTGGCATTACTTGCAAATCTGAGTTCTGTACTTTTTATCCCCTTGTTAACGAGTATATTAAATAGCACTAGACCAAGATTTATATTTCCACAAGTGTTTGCTCTGTCACAGAGATGCAGAAGAATGTGTCCTCATACTCCTTCAGGCATCTATATAAGGAAACTGTCTCCTGGATTATTGAATTTCTAATATCTGCACAAGCAGGGAGGCAATTACAGTTAGAGGACACCTCTAGGCTGCTCGACAGGTACACTAAAAATAGGATAGTTGAAACAGCTGTTTGGACATCAAGAGGTGACAGGTGAAAGACGTTTCAGATAGATAGCTCTAGGTTCCTGAACTGTATTTAGGTAATGCATTTTCTGAGTAGATAGACCAGATCATAGCAAGTACAAGAGCCTCAGAGATACCTTGAGTTATTGCCAATCAAGCTCTAGGGGAATACATCTGAGTCAAACTATACATGTCAGAGTGTACCATGCGATTTCCCCTGAAAAGTAACAAGTGGAGGCTGTAATGGGTGGAGGAAAGGTGGATTAGGAGTTAAGAGTTTCCCCTCTCTCAAAATTGTCCTTTTAGGTGCTTTTACCCCACTGGGGTAAAAGGGACGCGGGTGGCGCTGTGGGTAAAACCTCAGCGCCTAGGACTTGCCGATCGCATGGTCGGCGGCTCGAATCCCCACGGCGGGGTGCGCTCCCGTCGTTTGGTCCCAGCGCCTGCCAACCTAGCAGTTCGAAAGCACCTCCGGGTGCAAGTAGATAAATAGGGACCGCTTACCAGCGGGAAGGTAAATGGCGTTCTGTGTGCTGCGCTGGCTCGCCAGATGCAGCTTGTCACGCTGGCCACGTGACCCGGAAGTGTCTGCGGACAGCGCTGGCTCCCGGCCTATAGAGTGAGATGAGCGCACAACCCTAGAGTCTGGCAAGACTGGCCCGTACGGGCAGGGGTACCTTTACCTTACCTTACCCCACTGGGGAGGGATGGGGTCCTGCATATTTTGCCCAAGGGGAATGGGGAGAGAAGCATGTTGAAGAACAGGGGAAATAGTTAAGTCCTTTCTCTAATGCCATAACTCCAATTCAAAGCAGGGTACTCTGCAGTTGCATTGACCCTTTCAAGAAAAAGTTGGGACACAGGATCCCAGATCTCCTGATGTGTTGTCCAGTTGTGCCCTAATCCTAACCAAAGGGCTAAAGCAAAACACCAGTAGACTGCTAGAAGGATGCATATGAATATATAGTTGAGAACAGCAGCTGGAAAGAGGATGCAAATTCCCAGATGAAGGATGATTTTAATGGCATATAAGTATGGAGTGTACAAACTTTACAGTGGATTGTCTTGGCAGGATGCTGCATCTTAAAATCTTACAGAGCTATCCAGAATCCCTGGGAGGCGGCCATAGGGTCTAAAGGAGTGTCCCTACCTCAATCACAGCTGTGCTACTTGCACTGGCCAGGATGGAAGGGATGAGGAGGAGTTAAAATTGCAGTTCCACTACAGCAGCTCCCAGGCTGGTGTAGCAAAGAAGCCTGGATAGGGTCTGTTGCCACCATGGGGTGGGCAGCAGGGATGGCCCAGGATCCAGTGTTTTTTTTGCCAGCCTTGCAAAACTCCATATTGGGGGGGGGGGTCCTGCAGGTGTGTTGAGGTCTTCTGCATTGGTGGACCTCCCTTGCAACCTAGCCAGTCAGGAGTTTGGATTGCAACCTTATAAATGCATGAAATTTAAGTGCTCACATTTCATATTGCATTACTGAATTGCACGCCATTTGGAACTGAAACAAACAAGAGCCAAATAAATAATGTAGGTTACTGCCTACCCATTCCATTGTTTCCATTGTTTTATTCTTATCACATCTCATACACAAGCTTTGCAGAGAACGATTAGACATGAAGATTGCCTACGTAAGTAACCCTGTGTAGGAAGGTTTCCTAAAGTTGTACTGCACCCTGACATGTCTTTCTTAAGGAACCCGTGTAACATGTACTGAATGGGTGCTGGATAATGTACATTTCGTCACGTGACGCCAAGATGCTTAGCTGCAAAAATTGATGTTTGCTGTGACTTTGCTCAGGCACAAACAGTAAGTAGAGGATTTAATGTCTAAATATATCCATTAAATTCACAACAACAGTAACTGGGAACCTATGATTCTATTATATAAATGCACCTCTCAAGACAAAACAGCTTGTGAAACATAACATCAAGCACTTTGGTTAAACATCTAGCCAAGAGATGGGCGAAACCTGTTGTTTTATTTCTGTTGCCCACTTGTCTGCACCACAGTCTTGGAAATCCACAAAACCTCCACATAGTTTTCTGGGTACCTTGCTTTTAAAATATACTCAGTTCAGAATGTTTGTCCAACCCAGTTGTTGTCCACTGCTTTTCATAGGCTAGGTGGTCCCAATTTTAAACCACCAGCAGACTTGCACAAGAGTTTGCACATGCAGCTCCTGCTGGTATCCTCCCCCCCCACAAAGAAAATAAACCTAAAGCTGGGTTCAAGATAATTGTCTGCATTTGCAAAATGACTGTGGACTAGTTGGGTATGCCAAAGCATGACTCAGGGTAAACACACAAGAGTGTGGGTTCCCAAAGAGGGGATTGTGACCACCGTGGTCTTCCTGCTGCAGTACCTTACTTACTGCCAGTGCTTTTTTTCTTTAAAAAGTGTTTAGGGGTACTCTCATTTTGACTCAAGAAAATCACCATTTTATAGTTCAAATCAGAAAAAATAAATACAGTAAATGCACAAAAGTACAAAGATTCACAAATTGTTTAGGGGTATGTGTCCCCCTGAAAAAAAGGACTGGTTACTGCTCATGGTTTTGTGGAGCAAGAATGGAAAGATTTGTCAATTTCAGTTCTCTCAGTTTCTCATTTCTGCCATTTTAAATTTAGTTCTCCACATTACTCCACAGAAATTTGTGTGTGTGTGTTTTAAAAAAATCTTCACGAAAAGTTCTTCAGCAATTTAGTGTGAATTTCTCCTAATGAACTCATTTTTGCCAACGGTTTTGACTAATGTGTGCATCTTTGCAAGCAACTGCTCATAATGGAATGCAATTTTGCAAGCTATCTTCAGAAACACATTCATCTTTATGCACACACACCCCTAACATATGCATTTTTTTTGTAAACAGAGATCGGTTGGAGGGCTGCATAGCAAAATTCAGATGAGTGCGAATTTCAAAGGCTCGTGGAACTTTGGCTCTCACATTGTTTCAAATGGCAAAAAATTTGAAAGATTTGGCTTCAGATGAGAACTGGATCAAGTTTCTTCTCTATCCCTCATCTAAAGCAAGACAAAACACAAATCCTGGTCGAGACAACTTGCTAATTCAGATCATGGCTTTGTTCACAGTAGCACCACAGGAGGACCAGGAGAAAACCATTGTTGCCACCATCCCTTCTCCAGGAACCCACACATTTGTGGTAAGCTGCTTGTTTGTTTGTTTGTTTGTTTATTAATACCCCCTGACAGGGATTCCAGGCAGCCTACAGATAAAAGAGTTTGACTTAGCAGGATGTGTGAACCAGAACAATATCCTCCATGGAATTGGAGCAACTGGATTACTGTGCCATTAGAAATAACAAGCAGAAACTGTTTTTGATCTATCACTTAAAATTATGTTCTTCTCCTGCTCATCAGAAGCTCCATGAAATAACTGGTGCCTATATTTTCCCGCAGCGGGTGGCACTGTGGTCTAAACCACAGAGCCTAGGGCTTGCCGATCAGAAGGTTGGCAGTTCGAATCCTCACGACAGGGTGAGGTCCTGTTACTCGGTCCCTGCTCCTGCCCACCTAGCAGTTTGAAAGCATGTCAAGTGCAAGTAGATAAATAGGTACTGCTCCGGCGGGAAGGTAAACGGCATTTCCGTGCGCTGCTCTGGTTCGCCAGAAGCGGCTTAGTCATGCTGGCCACATGACCCGGAAGCTGTCTGCGGACAAACACCAGCTACCTTGGACTATAAAGTGAGATGAGCGCCGCAACCCCAGAGTCATCTGTGACTGGACCTAAGTGTCAGGGGTACCTTTACCTTTACCTTTATAATTTCCCTGTGTCAAACAAACCAGTCAAAAGTTGGCACCTATTTTAACATGTGAAGAGACTATATAGTCTAAACCTTTAAAAAGCTGTTTATTGATTTACTCTTCAAAAATCATAACGTAAAATGCCATGAATTAATTTCCTGCAAGTTAACAGCTGCCAGAAAAAGCTACATGAAATAATGAAAACAATGCTGTTAACCAGGCCTGTCTATGGGGAAGGGAGAAACAAAACAACACAAATGCACAGTTACGTCACAGTGTCTGAGATGGAGAATAGATGCAATGCACAAAACATGTCATTGCCAGCGTCGAGAGGGGTAGCCATGCTACAGTCTGTTGCAGCCACAAGGCTCTCTGATGCTATATTCCATATCGGTGAGAGATTTTTGCAGGATGCCAAACTCTTTACTTTGCTCAGATAACAAAATAATAGGATTTCTGCATGCTTCAAAAACCAACCCCTTCTTCCTGAATAGAAAAAGTTGAGATTTTGCATTGCTTAAAAAAATTTCAGGTGCATTGCACCCTCTGCTGGTCAAGGATATTCTTTACACTGAATGACATGCACCAAGATTAAATAACATACTGTATTTACTCAAATCCAATGCTCACTCTTTTTTTGGTCAAAGTACGTTGCGAAAATTAAGGTGCGCATTAGATTTGATGGCACATTTACATTCAAGGTTCTGAAAATTGAGGTGTGCATTAGATTTGATGGTGCATTAAAGGTAAAGGGTAAAGGGACCCCTGACCATTAGGTCCAGTCGTGACCGACTCTGGGGTTGCAGCGCTCATCTTGCTTTATTGGCCAAGGGAGCCAGCATACAGCTTCCGGGTCATGTGGCCAGCATGACTTAAGCTGCTTCTGGCGAACCAGAGCAGCGCACGGAAACGCTGTTTACCTTCCCGCCGGAGCGGTACCTATTTATCTACTTGCACTTTGAAGTGCTTTCGAATTGCTAGGTTGACAGGAGCAGGGACCAAGCAACGGAAGCTCACCCCGTTGCGGGGATTCGAATTGCCGACCTTCTGATCGGCAAGTCCTAGGCTCTGTGGTTTAACCCACAGCGCCACCAAAAAATACAGTATTTTTGTAGGATACCATTCCCCCCCCCCAAATGCACACTCATTTGTGCATTAACATTGCCTATATTTTTTCTTTCCATATGATGAAGCATTGCACATATTTCTCTGATATTTATTTCATTAGCATTCATAATTAGAGACCTGGTTGAGTATCAGCCTGACATCAGGCTCATTGTCCGCAAGCAAAAAATTTTTAAAAAAAATGGTGCTCAAATCTCCTTACCTTGGGCTTTTCATCCAGTATTTGCTGACGAATCTCCTTGTGCTTCTCCACAAGTCTTTCCTGCCTTTTACTTTGAGCATCTTCTAGCTGGAATAAAGCAGGCAAACAATTTATTGCATTCAAACATGTGTATTTCATTCTTCAGTTCTATACTGAAGTAGTTCTGTCCAGGATAGAACAGTATAACATAAGCATTCTTAGTAGAATATTTGATTTGTTTTTCAACAAAACAATGCTTATTGATATATTATGCATACTTGGAGATTTAATTTAAAACCTTACATTTCCCCCCCAAGAAATGTGCCGTTTAAAACACACTTAAGAATGCTAGAAGAAACAGCTGAAGTTTATAGGTAGTTGATAGTAGCATTTAATCACGCCATCATCCAGCACCAAAAAAGTAGACAGCTTTGCACAGTTAAGGATGAAGCCAGGACTAATTTTATTTCTTAGCAAAGAATAACAAGTAGAAAGAAATAAGAAATAAAATAAGAAAGAAATGGGAAATAAAAAGGAATGCCAACAAATCAACACATTTTCTTTGGGTTATTTTTTTTAATAACTAAAAACACATGTTCTATAGAACATTGTTGTGTACGTCTAACTTCCACATATGCTGCAATGCAATTTTTGACATCATCTTCTCAATCAATTGGCATGCATGCCATACTCACATGAACAGGAATTTCTGTTCATTGGCCCTAGCATTGTTGCTCTCTCCCTGTTACCTATTGATCATCTGCCACTCAATAGTCAATTTCAAACCTTCATGCATTTCACAAGAATGGGAGGGAGACTCTGGCTAAAGCTTTATTCACTAAGCCACTAAAACTGCAGCACAAACCTAGAAAGGCTACTTTTTCTGAAGAAAAGCAGCTTCAGGAGGGCTTTATGAGTGATGCAAGAAAGCATCTGATAGGGAGCATTCAGCTCTATCTCTGACAGTCATTTCTGATCTTCCTGTAATGTCACTGCCCCTTCTCCTGCCCCAGTGAGTTGAAACACAGGCAAACCCACCCGTGGAATCTCACAGGAGGACAAGTCTCTGGGAAGGATCTGGAGCAGTGGAGAAAGGAATAAACACCTGCTCGCTACCCACTACTGCTCTGCTCAAAGCGGATCCCTCTCAATGGCACTTTTGTTCACAAAAGCAGCCATCAGCTCTGTGGTACATGCACGTGTGTATAATGCGTAATGGCTAACTTGTGAAGCCTCAGCTATAGCTCCTCCACATGCCTATGTTGATCCAAAGTCAAGCATCCATCCTGCTGGGTCTGGGACTGCCTGTTTCACCATTCCTGGTGAGGAAATGATGGCCTTTGCATCAGTTTTTAGCTGGGAAACCGACCCCCAATTCTTGGAAATACCTTCTCTCCGGCTGAAATTGATGCAAACAGTGTCATGCTGTACTTTCCAGCAGAAATGGATGCTCTTTGGCTACCTCCGCTGTCTCCCTTGCCATCAGAAAAGTCACTAGGTCATTGGGGAGCCGGGGAGGGAGGAAGGTAGCACCAGGTGTGTGATTTCAAGGTGCAGCAGGCCATGCTCCCAGCCTGCTCATGACATACTATGAGAAGCGCCAAACTTGACTTGTGCCTGCCTCCATGGAATCAAACCAGGTCATTTGCCATCATGAGCCCTTACATTCAATTTCCCGTGACAACATTTTGCAATGTATTGTAAATGCTGGAAGGGGACTCTGCTCAGATTTCTTAGAATAGCTTTGAGACATTACCTTACCTGCAGGAAGAGGATTTTTTTAAATTCTCCACACTTTCTGTTCCTCCGCAACATCAGATCTGAAACACAGCTGATAAACTTTACAACATTCCTTCACATTTCAGATGTGATATTGTCATGGGGAAACACTTGACTCCTGCACAGCAAGATAATATTCAAAGTGGCTCTTGGTAATTCTACAGAAGATGGCAAACCAAGTTTACTAAAAATGTAGCATTGCAAGAAATCATAAATGCAAGATATCTCTTTTCAAACGACAAACACCGCTTTCATTGTTCTAGCATTATTACTCTGTGTAAACCAATATAAGTACCGGAATGTTATCTTCATGCCATATGCAAATACAGAAAGTTTTGATGAACTTGTATGCAGCAGACTCACCCTTTTAATGTATTGCACCACCTCCTGAATATATGATCGAATCATTTCTGTCTTCTCCCTGGGAGCAAGATTAAAAACTACTGATTCCATTCCATTAATTTTTAACTGGCATTATTAATGCATAATTTGCTAGCTTCTGCCACAGAGATCCTTCTCACAAATTCTTTGTACATTACTTTAACTAAATAAGGGGAAATAAAAACCAGACAGCCCAGAAGCCACACATTATGTTCTGCATTAGAAGTGGTTTGACCAGAGACCACAAGTGGACCACACAAACCTTGTGAATAGAAAGGTCATATCGGTTCTTAATGTGTGAGGAAAGAAATCACAGGCGTGCCTCAGAAACATTTCAGCACCATGGACAGGGAAACCCATAGCCCTCTTGAACTATAGCTCCCATCATCCCTGACCTTTGACCTTGGTGGCTGAGACTGGAGTCCAATAACTGCACCTAGAGACACCTAAGTTCTCTACCACTGTTTTACACTAAGCAACTCTTCTTGAGCCCATTATCTCTCTCCCACCTTATCTTCTGCAGGGATGGAACAGAGTTTTGTCCCAATTAGGATTGAGGCTCCACTCCACCATAGAACCTGCCCCATTCTGATGGTTTCAGCACAAGTCAAATGTAGTGTGATGGCATGGGACTCGGGCTCAGGCTCGGAGCCAGAGGAGTCTCAGTCCGCACTGGATCCTTTGCCCCAGGCAGCATCTGAACCTAGTCTGGGGCCTGATTCTTGAGAGCCCCGGTCTGCACAGGTTCCCCTGCAACAAGCACCAGCTGGGCCGAGTCAGGTGCCTGAGCCTGCTCTGGCTCCAGATGCGGGGATTACCTCGTTGCCTTCAGCTGGGCAATCACAGCTGCTCCACTACCAATTGGGTCAGGAGAGGCTGAGGCGGCCTCCTGGTCTAGTAACCCATCGACATCTCCCGAGCTGCAGAGACTGAGGTCTGAGAGAAGGAGAGACCTGAGTACTCGCAGGAGGAGTGCTTGCCTTCGGGTGAGACAGGGAGGTGAGTCACCGGGGGATCAGGATCGGCCATTACCCTGGTTTCCTGCCTTGTGTCCTGCCTTGGCCCTGTTGGACTCCTCACGGAACCCTTGGATTCGGGACCGGACCTGGACTGCGTTACCTGGGTTACCCCCAGACCCAGCACATGTAGCAAGGTGTCATCACTGCTCCCTCACTACACCGCAAGGCAGGGCTTAAAGTGGCAGAAGGATGTTGTCAGCCTGCACTAGGCTTCACCTCACATGCCTAAAAGCTTTCCGAGAAGGCAAGGAGATGACTCTTTACTGTGTAACAGCCTCAAATCATGAACAAGGAAGTCCACACCAGGGATGAAGAACCCATTGGTCTCCAACCCCCCATCAGCCCCAGCCAGTGTGGTCAGAGATGCTCCGAGGTTTAGTCCAGCAACCTCTAAAAGGCTGCAGGTTCCCAACCTTTGGCCTATGCCATGCACAAATTGAGTAGCAGAATTATTATAGATTCTAGAGTTTGGGCAAAGAGGAATGTATTCATTTCAGTATGTTCCAAATTTTTCTGGAGTGGATCAGGTGATTTCACTCATCATAAACATTTCCCCACCTTTCAGTAGAGTCCTTTGAATACAGAAAATTCATGTTTTGTGCATTGTGAGCTATAGCCACATTCTCTTTATGTCCTCCCTGTAGAAAATGCTGGGGATCGTATGGGTCCCATAGGGACTGCTACTGACCAAAGTTTAAGTTGGAAATTTCATTGGAAATAGCCTAGCACTTGAGAATAAGTGTTTTGCACATCTCATACTTGGCAGTTATTTGAATGTGAAAGTCTTCTGAACAATATCCAGCGACTCTGCACTAGTCAGCTTATTGTTCTGTGCAATCTTAATCAACAGTATTTCTTTTCCTTGAAATTTAACCATGTCGGCCCAATTCCTCTAAGCAAATAGCTAACTACCTTATATAACACAAGCATACAGAGGAGAAGAGGTAATGTGAGGTCATAGAACTTTCAATTATTGTATGTCTTAACAGAATCCATCTTTACTAGGTCAATAGTCACCTCCCACAATTGTGCATACGTTACTTAGAAAAGTGGTTTTGAATTCATCCATTAAAGCTGCAATTTCTTTCTTTCTTTCTTTCTTTCTTTCTTTCTTTCTTTCTTTGATTTATATACTGTCTTTCATCATAAGATCTCAGGGCAGTTCACAGAATAAAATACAGGATAAAAACAAGTAAAAGAGTAAAACAAAACAGCAAAACAATAACCCTCCCTTTCCAACATTGCTAGAGATAGTCAAGTGTTGCTAGAGCTTCCCAGTTCAAGATGGCAGCAGCAGACATCTTGAAACAATGAATTTTATGCATAAACGTGTAAATGTTTAATTATTCCATCCATGACCAGACCCTGCTTAGCTTCAGCAGTGACACTGTAGAATGCATCTATAGACCATGTCATGAACCAATTGATGTTGCTAGGCTTCCTTTATAAGCCTTCCAATCTTTTGAACAATTACATGCTCACAGCAATCCTATAAAATATCACACCTAATCTTGAACAGAAAGTCAATTTTTTATCGCCTAGTCACAATAATTCCCAACATGCTATTCTTTGCACTGTTCACTTGAGACTGAATGCCTCATGTCTGCCTTCATCAACAGCTCTTTGATGTTTGTAGCCTTCTGTTCCTCGCTTGCCAAAATGTTGATGCCATTACTCTCCTATGTCACTGCAGGTTATTATTTTCTTCAAGGTTACAGCTTAAAATATTTACGAGTGCAATCCATCTCCCATTTAAATCAGCGGGACTCTGGATGCCAGGTTTAATTAGAAATACCTTCTTGTTATACCTTCTTGTTTCTTTCTTTTGTTTAAAGTGATTTTCCATTTCATTTTTAGTCCTTTTATATCCACATAGAGACTGATAGATGAAACTGACACTTGCAGGTGGTTTTGGATTTTTATGCAGCCTTAAGTGCCACTGAGCATTAATATGTTGGTAACTCAGCTGTGGGATGAAGCAATTTATGGGTCTGTTCCAGAATGGTAACCAGAACCTTTTCAGTAATGGCTCAAATGATCTGGAGATCTTTCCTCAAGAATGTTCAGCTGGCACCCTTCCACCATTCTCTTTTAGAAAACAGGCATAGGCAAACTCGGCCCTCCAAATGTTTTGGGATGACAGTTCCCATCATCCCTGACCACTGGTCCTGTTAGCTAGGGATGATGGGGGTTAGCTAGCTAACAGGACCAGTGGTCAGGGATGATGGGAACTGTAGTCCCAAAACATCTGGAGGGCCGAGTTTCCATATGTCTGAGTTAAAACAATCCTGATTCAAATAAACCTTTGAGTCAGGACTGTATACTGTTTTTGAATACTGTTTTCCTTGGTTTTGTTCTGACTGCTGTGCTTTTGCTTTTCCGTTGTTTTGTTGGTTTTATGTTGAATTGTAGTCATCTGATTGTGTTTTGCTTTTAAATAACTTTTTGTTTTTGTAGGAAGGTCACAAAAAGGTGGGTCTGGGCATTTGCTCATCATCTTTATTGGATTCTCTCTGTAGGGATCCATCTTATCCCAGTTAAACATGCCAGTGAGATAATTAGGTAGGAGAGATATTATAAAACCAATGCAGCATCATTTTGTAAGAGAAGAGATGGGCTTAACTTGTTAACTGACCCCTTCCCCAAACTCTTTTAACATTTTCCGTTGCTTCAAGAGCCACTATGGAACTTATTTTCAATGCCTGTCAAAATGCAGATATTTCTTGAAAGCACTCTTTAGTTTGGATCTAGTTAAATTCAGTTGCAACTGAAAAGCAATGGCACTTCAGTTCACTGCAATAAGGTGGTTCCATTGCTTTTAGTGCAATTTAGTCACTGCCAACTTCATTTGGATTGGGGACTTGGTTTAGGGTAGCCTATTATGATCATGGTTAAAGAGGATGGACTTCAAATGTCAGCATGCATGTCACTCTGTGTGCGTGCGTATGCGCATGTGTGCATGTGTTTTACAGAGTTGGATTTCTAAAATGTTACCGACCTTGGGCCAAAGGGATGTGGGATGCCAAAAGCAGAAATAAATCCATTACTAAATTCCCATTACTGACAACAGTCCATCTGTGTTCACAGCATGCTTTGTGTGAACAGACTCATAGCTTATGTACAGTATATTGTCAAATGCCCCTGAAAAGGGGACTCCCTTAATGATTAATAGTTGAAGGCCACACTTACTCATCCACTTGACTTTTATCCTTTGTGATTTTTTCTTGCCTCTTTTTGTCCATCTTTTTCTTCAACTCCTTCTTTTCCCTGCAACAAAAAGAAAACCCTTTTTCTCTTTTTAAGGCAAAGTTAAGTCTGAGAAAGCAAGAATATGCATATTTACTTGGGCCCCTCTGTCTTCAGTGGGGCTTGCTCTGTAGTGCTTTAGGATTGCAACTTTAAATACAAAGGTTTCGTTTACTTACAGCATGCCTTACCTTTCACAAATCTCTTTCAGTTTCTTCAACTGACTGTTCTGGCATTCCTCTGCTACGTCTGTCAGCTTCTGAATGAGCTGAAAGAGGGGAAAACAGGTGTGTTATAAAACTGCATGAACCACATTTGATTGTTGAATACAGTGGTACCTTGGGTTACAGATGCTTCAGGTTACAGATGCTTCAGGTTACAGACTCCGCTAACCCAGAAATAGTACCTTGGGTTAAGAACTTTGCTTCAGGATGAGAACAGAAATCGTGCTCTGGCAGCGTGGTGGCAGTGGGAGGCCCCATTAGCTAAAGTGGTACCTCAGGTTAAGAACAGTTTCAGGTTAAGAATGGACCTCCAGAATGAATTAAGTTCTTAACCTGAAGTACCACTGTATTTGGATGGTTTAAGTTGTTAACTTATCCCAGCCTCCAACCCTCAGAATGTAAGAAAAACATTGGGGCCTAAATTGCACAGTAAGGGAGCTTGGTATCTGGTGGGCGGGGCTTGTGTGTTTTGCCCTGGAATCAGCCTCTCCCTTCAATGTGTTCCGTTATGTTCAATTAAGAATGCCAGTCCAACTGCTGCTTCTTGCTTCTTGCCTAGTTTCTGTCATTATGCTATTTTGTTACAGTATTATTAAAGCTTACAGTATTATTAAAAATAAGTGAGCCACTTATTTTTCTCAAAGAAAATGAAACTCTGCTGAAGAATGGTGGAATATCCTAAACTTGGGGGAGCGAAGGGATATTCCCAGTTTGCCAGGGGTATTGCTTTTGTTAATCTGCACAACACAGGAAGGGACGGGTTTTGCTGTTGCTATTACTTGATGGTAGAGGACATGCATGTTCATTCCCTGTCATCTCTGGGTGGCGTTGAGAAAGACTCCTGTCTGAACCCTACTGAAACAAACAGTAGGGTTGCAAGCCTTTGGGAGGCAGAGGCACAAGAGGGCATCAGAGGAGGGAGGGAAGGAAAGAGAGACAGAGGCCAGTGTTGCCCGTGGCACCTCTGATCATCACTCATTGCACCCCAGAGTGCCATGGCACATTGGTTGAAAACCACTGCTCCAGTAAAATGCAAAACATGCAGAAGAAGGAGAGCCACATGGGAACATTCTTTGCTATGTCACAACCCTGCCATGTTTAAGGAGCAGAAATAACTTGTACCATACAAGGAGAAGTTCTATGTGAACTTATGAAGCTGATTTATACTGGGACAGTTTCATGGGTCTACGCAGGCCAGGACTGTGCCCTCTGACTGCCAGAGTCCTCTAGGGCCTAAGACTTTCCAGTGTCACTACCTGAAATTCTGCTAATTGGAGATCTTGGGTCTTGAAGCTGGGATCTTCCATATGCAAAGCATAAACACACGACCTCTGAATGACATGGAAGACCCTCACTAAAAGAATCCAGTAATGTCCATTTGACTTGTGCTGAGCTTTCAAACCTCTTCCACCAATGCGCACAATTTGGCAGATGCCTTGTGTGCTATTTTGACGGCCTCCTTTGTGATAGTGATTACCAACCACTTCAAAAGTTCACTCACACACACACACACACACACAGACACACGATTAACTAACAAGCCTGGGTACCAAAATAGAGTTCTACATTGCTGTGCTGAATGAATTCGAATGCATTGCGAATGTAATTCTCAGAATCATTAAAACACTCCCCTGTCCCCCGATAATCCAACAAATCACACTGAAAGAGCAACAAATTCCCATGTGTTCTATATAAAAGACCATCTGCTGATGAGATGCAAGACAAATCAAATCTCTGTCAACAAAACATTAGATATGGGAATAGACACAGGCATCACATTGCCCTCAAAATTTGCCAAATTTGTATGGAACGAAGCTGCCATCGATGGCTATGCAAGTGCATGACAGTGCACAAACAGTAAACAAATAAGTCAGCATTAAGTTCTAGGGATATTGTAAATGTGTGGTTGTTCTTCATTGGATTGGGTTTCTTTTCTATTTCCTTACAAAATGAACACTGAAGCGTCTTGTTATTTTCATTCTGCCAATTCCCAAGCTGAAATCATTTGTTTTCTCATGTGGAAAATACACATCACGTTTCAGCTTTAACCCATTGAAATCTCCTCAAAAGTAATGGATAAAATTGCTACACTGATGGCCAACTTTACTTCTGATATGCCAGGCTAGGAATGTAGCCTCCAAGGCTTTCTCTGGCAATGGCTTTTCCTAGCATGGGTAACGTCCTCCATTGGCCACCGACCTCTGCCAAGTAGGACAAAGTGGTGGGGCAGAATGAAAGGCCCTGTCTTTGCAAGGAAGGTAGGCTGGCCATAGAAAAGCCCTTCCGGACTCATTTTGGACCCCAGCATTCATGCCAGGAAGGCCAGTGGGCCAAAGGATGACCTCAAACACAGCTGGTCATCAAAAAAACTAGACTTCTATCCAAACAAAATGATCCACCCAAATCTGGTAGACAGGTCAACATTATCTCTAGGCTCACTCCTTGCAGTTGTTGTTGTTTAGTCATTTAGTCGTGTCCGACTCTTCATGACCCCATGGACCAGAGCATGCCAGGCACTCCTGTCTTCCACTGCCTCCCACAGTTTGGTCAAACTCATGCTGGTAGCTTCAAGAACACTGTCCAACCATCTTGTCCTCTGTCGTCCCCTTCTCCTTGTGCCCCAAATCTTTCCCAACATCAGGGTCTTTTCCAGGGAGTCTTCTCTTCTCATGAGGTGGCCAAATACCCTTCCTACCAGAACCAGACAAATGCCCTGCCCGCAGCAGGGATGCCTGTAGGGGCCGCTGTGCCAATAGGATTTGGCTTCAAACCCAATCTTATGAGCTGCTGCACAATCATACCAGCTCCCAAAGGTCCTTTGCAGTTGTAAACAACTCTGCTTGACTGTGGTACACAGATGGAATACTTTGGTAACTTTTGATCTTTCGTACAACAAAGTAACCAAGTGTGTAAAGAGCATGGTTAAGTACCTCTGACAGCGTCCACATGGCGGGGGCAGAATGGAACTATATAATAGTAGCATTCAACTGCCTTCTTCTCTTTTAGCGTTCCAAAGCATCTATTACCATCTGATTGGATTCCTGTTTCAGCCCAGAGGGCTGCCCTACACGGGGAGCCTGACCCCACCAGCAGTAGATTTGCAGCTGTAAAAACAAAAGCTCCTTTGGGACAATATATGCATAATATCACTTTGCTGTTTATAGCTTGTGCTCTGGCATCCGTTCAGAGCACACATAGTTTCACAGAAGGCTATTTGGCACAAACAATAACTAGTTGGAAGCCATTTTTAGTGACATCCAAGCTCTCGTTTCCAGTTCTGTGGGCCACGCTAATCTAACTGCTTATTCTGGAATGATTTCTGATAATTTAATTAGGCAGAGGATGTTGGTTTCAGCTTCAAAGTCAAACAGTGGAAGATGCTACCCCCATCCAAAGCAGCACTAATGACAAACCAATCAATTATGGCCCAATGTTTGTAGTTAGTGTGGAGCAAATTAGAAAGCTTTGCATGATGTGGCCTTGTAACGGTACTGTAATCAGAATTAGGAAAAAGTCCGAAAATAAAGTGGCCATTGATCCAGCTGTATTTGCAATATTGTTCCACACACACTTTTCACAATTTTCCCCATGCCATTGTGAATCCTTATTTTTTTGTTGTTGTTTAGTCATTTAGTCGTGTCCAACTCTTTGTGACCCCATGGAGCAGAGCACACAAGGCACTCTTGTCTTCCACTCCCTCCCACAGTTTGGTCAAACTCATGTTAGTAGCTTCGAGAACACTGTCCAACCATCTTGTCCTCTATCGTTCCCTTCTCCTTGTGCCCCCAATCTTTCCCAACATCAGGGTCTTTTCCAGGGAGTCTTCTCTTCTCATGAGGTGGCCAAAGTGAATCCTTATATTCTATTTTATTTCACAAATTTGTAATGCTAGAGGGATGGTAATCAGAAGCACAAAAAGTGAGCACACCTCCACACAGACACATTTCAAGTGGCCCCAAACATAGGTAGTTCTCCATGCAACCTTGATGTCAAAGAGCTTCAGATAGTGTGGAAGCAAGGTACTCATACATACCAATTTAATATGTGCTTGCTTCTGGTACTTTTCACTATAATACTGTTCTTGCCGAAGATTAAGCAGCTGCTGCTGTTGCTTTTCCTTAAGCTCTATTAACTTCTGGGACATTTCTGAATCAAGGGTGGTCAACTCTTGTTCAATAGTCGAAGAACTGTGATCTGGGCTTCCAGCTTCACCTCTGCAGAGCAATGTGGAACAACAAAAGAAATTCAATGCAAGTTGTGACAGTACAATGCACATACCCTCCCTTCCCCCCACCTGACCATGATTCATCTCAACTTGGATGTGCAGATGTTGTCTGGGTCTTGTGGCTAAGCTACCATAAGCCCAGGGTTCCGCTAAACCATATTTAGAAGCGAGGACTCCCATGCATGTTGACCCATGTCAACTTATTTATAAATGTCACACACACCCGCTGAAGGCACCCAGGCACAAGCTGGCTCGCCATCTGGAAAATGAGCTGAGACATCCTAAGTTAATGGCTATTCAACCTAAGCCAAAACCTCACTTGGTTCCAGAAATGTGAGGGATCACACAGGTTCACCCTGAGGGGAAAATCAGATTTTACTGTCGGCTGCTTCTTCACTGGTTTAGAAGCTCATAGGACTGCTGACATGAGCTGTGTAATGAATAATGTGGCAATTCCTACCAATAGGGCTTTTCGTTTTGCCCCCTGACATGTCACAAGGTTGGCACATTACAGCTAAGTGAGTATACATGTTCTATTTTTCAGTGAGCTCGTTTTTTCAGTGGCTCTTGTGCTCTCACATTCTTTAGGGTGTTCACATTAGAGACTTTCTTCCCGGTAACCCACTGTTCTTACCAGTGGTGTAGCATGGGAGGGGCATGGGGTGGTCGTCCCGGGTGCAAAATTTGTTAGGGGCACAAAATCTCAACACCCGGTGCTGCCTCAGTGCAGCTACGTGGTTCCGTTGCTGGGCTCCTCTGAAAATGGCTTCTCCATGCGAACCAGGAAGTGACCTCTCAAAACAATGGAAGGACTCTTATCGCCGTAGCAACAATCTCCTGGGTGACACAGACGTCTTGGGCAGTTGAATGCGCATGCTTACTCCATTTCCCTCCCGCGCACCTCTGTGCGGCCCCAGGTGCTGGCAACCCACGTTACACCTCAGGTTCTTACTGCATTGTTTAACATTACATGCACTGCCTAATAGGTTTTGTCCTGCAGGCATGGATCTCCTCAGGCTGATCTGAAGCTCCTCTTTGTTCAAAGGACCCTATAACATTATGCTGCCCAGTGGAAGCTCCAAGGTGCTATCAGTGGGATCTAGCATGGTGTAACCTCTAAGAGACTAGGACCAGGAAGGTCCTGGTTCAAACAAACACCTCAACCAAGAAGCACACTGGATGACTGGGTGGTAGTCACCATCTCTTACTTTGGAGGGATGCTATAAGGATAAAATGGGTATGTGTGTTTAAGGGGGGCATGCAGACTAACCTGAGCTCCTTTGAAGAAGGCCAGGATAAAAATTAAGTAAATAAAAAAAAATGAATCCAACACAGTGTGCTCTTGGGATATCGAAGAATTGATTTCTACTCTTCCAACCCACCTGTTGCTCCTCCTCTGTTTGTCCCAGCTCAGGGTACAGCTGCTATCTATTTGCTACAGAACCTGTTTCCTTCCATGCAAACAAGATTCAGCATACAGTGTGCATGTTGAAAGTCTCCACCCCAAACCCTCCTTAATTCCCAGAAACGTGTTAGCACCAAAGCAGACTTAACGTATTTCCACTAGGATGCTCTGGCAGAGGGGTTTCTTTGCAGCAATATCAAATATTGTTGTTGTTTTTTTAGAAGGAGGAAAGAATGTGAAATGATATGAACGGAAATCACACCCAGTGCCAGGCAAAAATGTAACCATGTGGTGAGATCAGTGAGCAACAACAGGACAAAATGGAATGAAGACTGGGGGAAACAGTTGGGGGTAAGCAAAATGTTGCAAACCCACCAATCGTTTCTCGGCACTGAATCTAATTGCCGATCTTCCAACAACACTCTTGGACTCCATGCATCGCATTTCGGAAGCTGCAGCTCGCATTATTTAAAGAGCCATAGAAAGACCTCCATCAGTCAGCTCAATTCCTTTCAGAACTAGCACACCCCACATTCATGCACCCTGACATGCAAGTATTTATTGGCAACCAAAGGACAAAGTTCACAAAAACCAAAGGTCTCTCTAAGGAAGGCGAAGAGAGCAGAACAGCACACAAAAGCAGACAGGGAAGAAATACATTTATTCATAAAATGGAATCTGAACAACAAACTCCCTGAGGAGCAGTGCGATATTTTGGGTCTTGGGAAAGAACTGCAACTCTAAAGGGTGAGGTGAGAAGGGGAAGCAATGAAAGGGGCATGTGAAAGAAACAGAGCAACTGTGTAAGCAAGCTAAGCAGCAAGAGCAATTTAAAGAAAAATTAAAAATTAAAAGCCAAGCCAGCACGAATGAAATACATCAGTCTGCGCCCTGACAGATAATCAGAGGTGTTTACAGCTCTACCCAGGTGTTAAGCTAGTTGCCTAGGAAACCACAGGAATAGAGTCTGAAAGTGAGGGTTTACTTAAGGCCATAGCTATTGCTCGAGAAAGATCATCATCAAGCCTGATAACATTCCCTGTGAAGAATCAGGTTTGCAATTTGGGACTGTTCCTGGACTTAGCCCTGAGCCTAGATGTCCAGATATCTGCAGTGGTGAGAAATGTATTTGCACAGATAAAAGCTGGTGCACCAGCCACACCTGTTCCTTGAGCTGTCTGATTTGGCCATAGTGAACAATTCCAAGCACGCCTGGAGGATGCGGACCATTTGGATCCCTTGCAATCGGGATTCAGGCCTCACCATGGGACTGAAGCTACCTTGGTTGTGCTGGTCGATGATCTCCGGCGGGCTAGGAACAAAGGTGAGAGCTGTTTCCTAGTTCTGCTGGATCTCTCAGCGGCCTTTGACACCATCGACCATAACACCCTTCTGGACCGTCTAGAGGGGCTGGGAGCTGGGGGCATTGTTATACAGTGATTCTGCTCCTTTCTCCTGGGCTGTGTCCAGAAAGGGGTCTTGGGGGATGAGTGGGCTCTCACTTGTGGGGTGCCTGAGGGTTCCGTCCTCTCCTCCATGCTTTTTAATATCTATATGAAGCCGCTGGGAGAGATCATCAGGGGGTTTGGGCTGGGTGTTCATCAGTATGCAGATGACACCCAGCTCTACCTCTCTTTTAAATCAGAACCAGTGAAGGCGGTGAATGTCCTTTGTGAGTGCCTGGAGGTGGTTGGAGGATGGATGGTGGCTAACAGATTGAGGTTGAATCCTGACAAGACAGAAGTACTGTTTTTGGGGGACAGGGGGTGGGCGGGTGGGGGGACTCCCTTGTCCTGAATGGGGTAACTGTGCCTCTGAAGGACCAGGTGTGCAGCCTGGGAGTCATTTTGGACTCACAGCTGTCCATGGAGGCGCAGGTTAACTCTGTGTCCAGGGCGGCTGTCTACCAGCTGAGACCCTACCTGCATGCAGACTGTCTCGCCAGAGTGGTGCATGCTCTAGTTATCTCCTGCTTGGACTACTGCAATGCTCTCTATGTGGGGTACCTTTGAAGGTGACTTGGAAACTGCAATTAATCCAAAATGCGGCAGCTAGACTGGTGACTGGGAGTGGCCGCCGGGACCACATAACACCAGTCCCGAGAGATGCGTTGGCTCCCAGTACGTTTCCGAGCACAATTCAAAGTGTTGGTGCTGACCTTTAAAGCCCTAAATGGCCTTGGTCCTGTATACCTGAACGAGCGTCTCCACCCCCAACGTTCAGCCTGGACACTGAGATCCAGTGCCGAGGGCCTTCTGTTGCTTCCCTCGCTGCGAGAAGTGAGGTTACAGGGAACCAGACAGAGGGCCTTCTCAGTAGTGGCGCCCGCCCTGTGGAACGCCCTCCCATCAGATGTCAAGGAAATAAGTAGCTATCCTATTTTTAAAAGACATCTGAAGGCAGCCCTGTTTAGGGAAGTTTTTAGTATTTAATGCTGTATTGTTTTTAACACTTGATTGGGAGCCGCCCAGAGTGGCTGGTGAAACTCAGCCAGATGGGCAGGGTATGTATAAATAAATAAATAGATAGATAGATAAATAAATAAATAATAAAAAAATAAAAATTACTACTACTACTACTACTACCCAATTTCCTAGGGTTAAGCCTTATGGAACTTACTTCTAAGTACAGGGTTTGCTGTAAATGTCTCTGTCAGAGGCAGATGGCATGGTGGGGCTGTGCCACTTTCCTGACCTCTCTCCAGCTGAGTTGCCGCTGCATACCAGGTCCAAGAGGGATGAAGCAATGGTGCGGTCGCTGTGGTGCAAAAGTGCCTGTAGAGCCTATCTGGCACTCCTGCAGGCGAGTTTGCACCACATCAACCTCAGCCCTCCCCTTCTCCATACCAGTATGCAGCATCAACTCTGCCAAAAGGAGGTCTGGTGAGGGGTGCGGCTCCCACACACTGCCCACTAATGGGTTTTGTGTCAGTCACTGTCCCACAACAGGAGCTATCTTCCTGTGGTGGGAATCTGGAAGGATTCCAAACACTAACCAGGAGTGACATTTGCCTTTTGAAATCAGTATGCTACTGCAATAAAGGGGGGAAGAGAAACTTGTTTTATAAGAGGAGGGATAAACTCCATATACAACATACTTTTTCTTACTGTCTTTTTTAGCTGTTTTCTCCAAAACTGCCCTCCGTCTCAGGTAGTCGTTTTGGATTTCGTTATACTTCGTGGTATGCTCTTTTATAAGATCCGTGGTTTTTTTGTGGTGTTTCTTCACAAGGTCCTTCATTTCTTTGTAGTGCTTCTTCTGAAGTTTCACAAACGCTTTCTGTTGCTTTAGCTCCTCGATCGTTTGTGCTTCGACTTCTAAAAATAAGGAGAGGAAAGCTTTCTTTGTCACTGTTGCTTCGTATGGACATAAAATGAAAGGCTGTCATCGTGCAGACCCCACTGGAGAATTTGCAGGGCTGCATCACAATCCTGGATTTGAATGAAGTCAGCAAAAGTGATGGCAGGTTGCACAACCAAAGAAGCCATGGCGTGGGAATGAGAAGGGGAAGTGGTGGTTTAAAACAATAACAGAAGTTTGAGTAAAGCAGGGAAGGAGGGCACTGAGGGGAAATGGCAGTTTTAAGCAACAGCAGAGGTTTCAGTGAAGCAGGAACAGATGGGCACATAAGGCAATTGTGGTTTTAAACAACAACAGAGATTTGAATAAAGCGGGAATGGAGAGACAGAGAGGAAACAGCAGGGGTTTGAATAAAGCAAGGATGGAAGAAAACTGAGTGGGGAAGTGGCAGCTTTAAACAATGGCAGAAATTTCACTGGAAAGGGCAGGTATGTTATCAATAACTACTGGTTTACGTTAACTTGCTTTTAATGTTCCATTTCATCAGTATTTTTTTAATTAACATTTTATATTCCAGGTAAAACACTCAGGAGTTAAGGATGATTAAGTGGTTTGTAAATCCTGTTTAATAAATAAATAGAATCAGGTTGCACTTCCTTCACACAAAAGATCAAGAGATCCTGCTGTATGCATACCATCCACATGCTTCTTACCTGTCAGGACACTCTGAATAAGATCTTCTGTTTTTGCTGGCACTTTCACAGAACCTAGATGGAAAATGCCATCAATAGTCAGGGGTTTGGAAATGACAAATATATGGCCTCAAAGCTATAGGCACACAGGTTTCCTTTTTAAGGTGAGAAAGCATCCTTTAAACCACCTCTCACATCCTCTTAATTCATGGAAGCTGCCACTGCTCCTCTTTTTACAAAAAAGGCAGTGATTAGTCATACCTGGTATACCTTCATAATGAATACTAACTCAAAATCCACCCGCCCCCTGCCCCCCAGATCCCACAATCCTTACTATCTCATCCACATGTAGTAAAGCTAGAGGTTATTTCAGAAGTCTGCTAGATCAGGTGGATAGGGTGAATAAGGGAGTGTTTCTTATGAGTCTTCTTAGCTGCAATAATGGTGGTAGCCCTCCAAGCAGCTATGTATCATTATTTCCTTGTCCTTCTTTGCTGCTGTTTTTGCTACCATCACCTATTTCACGCATCACCCTTCTCTTTCATCCAATACAATCATTGAAACTAAATTGCACAAAAACTGAATGGAAAACAAATAAAACTTAGGGGGTTTTGTGCATGATGTAGTGCAAAATCCAAATAGAAAATAGTTGCGATGTGATCCACAAGCAAGTCCAGGACCCTCAAATCATGTTGATCTTCTGGAAAAAAAATGGGCCAAACTAATTCCTCCATAATCCCTACTGCCTCTTAAGTGGCTTCTCGTGAGTCTGAGATATAAAAGTATGACACAAGTATGAACCCGCATTCCCGTTTTCCAAAACTCAGAAGGGTGAAGATTGTCTATTCCTTACTCATAACTACAGTAGTTTTCTCTGCAAAAGGAAAAGTAGGAGATGCAAGAAGTTCAACTTGCCAGTGGTTGGCTGCAAGTTTCTGAGCACAAAATCTACTGATTGACAATATGGTGAAACTGATCCAAATAGGGCATGGGCAAAAGCATTCCAGCTCAATGAGCTTCATGACTGACAGGGATATGAACCTATGTTGCCTGATGCAACCAGTGTTCATTGGGGCTGATAGGGCAGAAGGCAGGGAGGGTAACAGCAGATGGAGCCAGAGGTGATGGCAGGAAGAGCTAATTAATTCTAGTTTTGGTTCTATCCCCTCTCTGTTGAGCTCTACAAGGGCAACAATGAGACTAAGGAGAAGGAGTCTGACAGGCAGTGTCAGCTCCTGGCCTGCAGGCAGGTGGGGGCTGGTTGATGGCAGACTGAGTGCCAATTTGCCATAGTGGTCCAACTTCCAGCTGATGTAACCCAGTTGGTTACACTCAGTTGGAGCACAATAATGTATACAGATAGCTAGCATTCTTCCACCAGGCCTTTCAGCAATTGCAATAGAGCTGTCAGGCAGCAGGTTTTCTACCTGGGAGGGTAGCAAAGGAGAGAGATTTTGTTACGGGCATTGTCTTTCAAAAACAATACAGGTGTACTGATGGGCTTTATATATCTCACAAAAGAGAAAGAGGAGGGGGGGAAAGAAATAGGACTGGCCTAATTTCTATTTTGTTCTAATAGTTTTTGAACACGACGAACAAAGACGTCTATTCAGCTGAGTTATTTTCCCCATAGAAAGACACTATAAAAACGACACAGCGCAATCTAGTTCTTACCTGGTGTTGGTTGGCTGGGAGTAACCTGTGTGGATGGTTTTGGGGTGAGGGAAGTGGTGTGGTTTACTCCATTTTCAGCTGGTGCCGGCTTGGGTTCAGTGTGAGCTTCTGAAGGAACATCTCCCTGTTCTGCCTGACAATACAAAACAATTCCCAAAAATATGCAAGGAGGCAAGCAATCTTACAGGAGACATGCTGCACTTAATTCTGGTTATTTATTTTCTATACCACTTAATATACAGTGGTACCTCGAGTTACAGATGCTTCTGGTTACAGGCGCTTCAGGTTACAGACTCCGCTAACCCAGAAATAGTACCTTGGGTTAAGAACTTTGCTTCAGCATGAGAACAGAAATTGTGTGGTGGCAGCGCGGCAGCAGCGGGAGGCCCCATTAGCTAAAGTGGTACCTCAGGTTAAGAACAGTTTCAGGTTAAGAACAGACCTCCAGAACTCATTAAGTTCTTAACCCGAGGTACCACTGTATTCTAAACAACTCTAAGCAGTGTACAGAAAACTAAAACAACAATAAACAACTTAAACAAAGTATTACAAAAAGACACAGTTACAGAAATAAAAGTTACATGAATATAAAGTTACTAATATATACAAATCATTATCAATTCATTTTCCTTTTGACACATACTTCTGAGATTAGGGTACAAGGCCAATAGCTTGGACATGAATTCTACTTCCAATGATGCACAACTCTCTACCCCTAGTCAGTTGTATTCACATGCTAAGATTTATTCATATTGCAAGCTTGCTGGGGGAGTTTGTACCGTACCTGGCACAAAGTGACCCTAATCTACCTTTCAGAAAGAACTTACAAAATACCTCTAGTGCTCTTAAGAAATAGCTGCCATTACTATTTTCAGCTCCTTTGATTACTTACCAGAAAAAAATAGTCTTTTGCAAAAACAAAAGCCTAGAATTAATAATGGAAATCTCACACTGCACTAAACAGTACACTGCAGTACTATTACAACTTTTAGGAATAAACCAGTATTTAAATATTTCTATATACACCTGCATAGACCCCACTTAAATGTATGCAAATGATAAGTCATGTTTATCCACTCATAATCACAATTAATTAGCCCTAACAGTGGGGTGCTGCAATAAAAACACTTATTGGGGTATCTTGGATCTTGGTCTTTCTTGAATGACGTATGCTCCTATTTTATATTTCCATTCCCAGAAAACAAGGTCTATACCCTCCAGCAAGCACTGGAAATATTATTTCTGCATGTAGGTCTCAGTATACCACTGATTAATAACACTGTACTATGTAGATATAAATATAATCTAACAGAACACACCAGTCACCACCAGTGAACCGAACATGAAAAAAAATTACTGCTCTGTTCAACCCAGATTAATGTCCCAGAAGTCTGATTACTAATTCACCCCCAAGACACATGAATTGTCCCCAGGACAGCTCACCCAAAGTTATGTTCAACAGATAAGCCTATGTAAGCAGTACCTCTATCCTTGCTGCATGCTCCGATGAATGTGCTTGCATCGCACAACCTGCTTAGGCATTCCCCACAACCTTTCCTTCCTCGCCAGCACTCAATGCCCATGTTTAGAGCTTATTCTTTTTTTACTACACACAAATCATCTCAACAGTAGCTACACTAGTGGCCACAGTCATCAAAATGCATCACCGAATCCCATTGCACAAATGGAGCAGCTATGAAGGCGCACAGCCTGAGAGTGCCGTTAGGCAGCAATGCACAAATGTATGAAGGGAGCACCTGTTGCCATGGTACCTCACTAGATTAGTTTCTCAGGCAGCTTCGGTAATAAATTGATTTGGAGGGTGCGTGAGTTCTCTCCCTAAAACACTTCAACGTTTCAAAAATGTGTTACAGGTTCAGCAGTGGGGGAAGAGTTTAAAAGATTATAGCACAAATACATTACGCTGAAAACTTGCTCAATATTCCCACCCATGAACACTGCATACTACAAATGAATTTTTCACTGCACCAGTTTAACTCTTCGGAAGCTACAGAACCAGGCTCTGAACATTACTGTATATCCCTTACCCATCTCTGGCACGCAGTGAGAGGCAAGAAGGCTTTATGTTTGCTCCCTCTACTTGCTTACGTTTGCAAGCTGCTTGCTTCCCTGGACATATTTATAATCTAATTGTTTCCAATGGTGTTGCCTCTCAAAAACAAACGGCAGAATAAGATTGCTGCTACTGGGTTAGCAATCTTGGAGGTCCACTCCACTTTGCCATGAGGAGGAGTTGTGGTAGACCATGTGGCCACCCACTCTCCTCCGGGGGCAGAGGATGAAGTCCCGCATTGCCCAGGAGATCCCGGCCATGTCATCGCCCAGTCGACCAATCCGGTGGCCAGGGCAATTTAAGCTTTGGCGCGAGCTCGAGGAACCCCTCTTTGGCTCGACCCTGACGGGAACATCTGGGGGAGCTTGAGTCGGTCTGCATCGATGGGGTTCCCCTTTCTGGAGGTTTACCCTTACCAGATTTCCTGCACATCGGGCAGGAGTCAGATATAGTCGGGTTCATTCAATGCCTAAGTCAATAACGCTCAGAGTCTGTAATCAATAAAGTTGTGGCCAAAATTTGCCCAATAACATTAACATACTATCTGTGTCCTGGTGTCTTCTTTACAAGGGGGTGGTTGCGGGGTCTAGACACGCAACTTATTCCACTCTTTTGAAATAAAAGCTGTCTGGCAAATAAGGCTCCTTCACCTGATCCTGACCAGTTTCTAAGGCTAGGGAGCAGCTACTATTAACAGTCTTCCTGGTGCATACTGCTCACGTCATACCTAAACATTGGCCATGCTGGCTAGGTTGGTGGTCATTGGGAGTCCTACAACATATGGAGGGCACCAAGGCTGGGGGGAGGCTGCCATATACACTCCTAAATAGAAATTGATATTGATCAGCCTCTAGATGCTGCTGAATCCAGCCCATTCCTTTCTGCCCTTGCACTATGAGAAAACCTGTGACCTGAAGGAGAGAGGATTAATAAACATTAAACTGGGGAATGGAACACTGAACTATCTTTGGGCAGCAGCTCACCCAAAACCAGTCTGGGGATTTTGACTCCTCCCTTTCTGCTCATTGACACTGAAGAGACTTATAGGAAGGGACAAATGCAGCACACAGCTCACTGATGGATCAGCCAATGGCTAACATTCAGGAAAGTGAGATGGATGAAAGGAGAACAGCTACAATGACTTAATAGGACCTGGGTTGTGAGGTGGTGGGGACGTATCAAAGAGGATAGAGGCTTGTATCTGTATTTCATTACTTTATAGAAGCCACCTTGGGATAGAAATACAACGATCACTTAGCTGATGAAGAGATGCATCCACCTCTGTGGTTATTTATTACAAATATCATTCTGCCTGGGTCCAAAATGCAGCTTCTTTGTGTATGTGCATGTGGAGAAGATGCTTATACAAGTCTTTCTCATCTGCTGCTGACATGCAGCTGTTTCAAAGACAGAGGAATTGTTTGCAGAGGGATCCCTCACCTGGCACTGAAATACAACTGCATCTTAGGCCACACAGCAGATTTATCAGGCATTTTAGTGCACTTAAGGCACTAAGCTAGGGACTTGCATACAATCAGAAGGACGGTTTATTTGAATGTGAAATCTTAGCATAGATCAGGCTTTCAGACAACCGCAAATCTATCACCATATCCCAAACATGCTTGAGCAAAACTGCAAAGTGGCCAAGCTGAACCAAACATTCTGCTACCCGAGATGTCTTTATCCTCTTTACTCCATGGTCTTTTTGCTACATTTATTTTTGTTGCGATACCGTGACATTTGCAAAAAGCAGATGTGAAATGAAAAGGGGACAAAAATTGGGCAACAAAACCAAAATATATCGTTCAGAAAAACATCCATTATTCAGTCAATAAATAATTTTGAATGAGCCTGGGTTGTTTTCCTTATCAAGAATACAGTATTGCGAATCAGATGGGCTGGGCAGTGTAAATCTAGATTTAAATCCCCTTTCCATATGTGGAATTAATATTTAATATTAAAGTCCCAGATTTGTGTGAACAAATTTGGCATTAATGGCAGGGGGAGTGGAGGGTGGGTGTGGAGACTGAATCACGGCAGATCTACCATGGCCAAACTCCCTTTTCCATTTCCTGAGGGGATTGTGCTCTCTGCAATGCATCATCAAAGCAATCCCTCTGCCACATTTCTTCAAACCCAAATTCTCACCTCTTTCCTGACTTCTTCTTCATCCTCCAGAGTCAGCGCTGCCAACTGATTTGCTCTCTGCTCCATTAAATTCACATATCTGATAGGGTTGGATAATGCCTCAATAACATCTGGAAATGAAACAGGAATTTAGAATCAAACTTTGATTTGGTTTCAAAGGGCTATATTTATCTATCTGTTTTACAGGTATGAAACAATCATTTAACAATCCTAAGGTTGTTCTTTTAATTTCTAGTAAGAAATCAACATAGACTAGAATCATTCAAGTTTTCCTTGAAGAAAAACAACAGCTGGCTGTATTTTATTATCTTCCCCCACACTGGCAGGGCAAATCTATACAATGAGACTGACTCTCAAGTAAGTGTGCATACCCTTGCAGCCTAAATTCACAAGTGACACATGGTAGACTAAAATATATCCATAGCACTGATGATGAGAGATGGAGTGCTATTAATATTATATAGCCTCTTTAAAGATGGAGAATTAAGGCCCAGAGAACACAACTTGGAAAGAACTCTTCCAGATTCTCCATTTGCTCTGGGATTGGGACTCAGATCTGCCCAGTCTGATCGTCATCAACTGTCTGTTTTAAAATAGACTACATCAGTAGTCTAAAAAGAAAAGGCAGCACTATGGAACTAAAGAACACTGTGTGGAATCATTGACAATTACAGCGGTAACTGCACATCATGTTGGATGATGGACAGCAACTTCTTAGAACACACATTACAACTTCTTGATAGCTAAAAGGTAAAGGTAAAGGGACGCCTGACAGTTAAGTCCAGTCGCGAACAACTGGAGTTGCGGCACTCATCTCTCTTTACTGGCTGTGAGAGCCAACGTTTGTCCACAGACAGTTTGTCCAGGTCATGTGGCCAGCATTGCAAAACCAGAGCAGCGCACGGAAATGCCGTTTACCTTCCCTCCAGAGTGGTACCTATTTATCTACTTGCACTTTGACATGTTTTCGAACTGCTAGGTTGGCAGGAGCTGGGACTGAGCAACGGGAGCTCACCCCATCGCAGGGATTCAAACCGCCGACCTTCCAATTGGCAAACCCTAGGCTCAGTGGTTTAGACCACAGCACCACCCGCGTCTTGATAGCTTGATGTTAATACAGCTTGTTACTGCTGATCACTGTATGAACTTTATATAATTTCAAAAACACACAAACAAAATGTTCAATTTGATGCCTACAGATTTTATAGTTACCTGCATAAGTATCAGGTACGTAATCTTTAACCTCTATGTATACAAATATGGCTGGCAGTGTCAAGGGCTGATTCCTTTCATTCCTCAGGCAGATATAGTGATAACCTAGAAAAGGAAGCAGGACAAGGTCAACAGAATTTTTATAACTGACCACTGCAGTGTAATAGGCATCAAGGTGACGCATGAGGTGCTGGAAATGAGCCAAGTTCCCTAAACATAGCATCCCACTCCTTAGCAATTTCCCTGACATGCTTCATTATCACAGATGCTCCAACTGTGGAAGGCAGGGAGTGCTTGTAATATTCGACGCAGAACTTCCACTCTTAAGCAATGTATGTAGAAACAGGTATGGCCTCCACTGCAAACAACAGTTGTAAAGGAAAAAAATTATGGCAAACGTTTACTGTTGGAATGACTGAAACACAAGGGAGCACACATCTGGGACTCTCGGAAAATAGTCTGCTTCCTTAGGGACCAGTTTTGGAGCTTCCCTTGGGATCTATGTTTATGCGATAGAATACTAAAGACAGTGTTAGTGCCTTGGCTATACCTGCTTGCAGGTTTTCAGTATGCTAAAAATAAAGAAGCATTATTTTTGTGTCACGGAAGAAGAGTATATGGGATTCTTGGAGGGAAGTCATTTCAGTTTCTCTGCTATAATCCTGATTATATTTTAACAGCACTATTGGTCTATTACAAGTCATTTAGTAAGAACTAGGCATGGTCGAGAGCCCCTAATCTCTCCCTTCTTAAATTGGGGGCATAAGCAAGACTAGCAGCAGGAATGGACGAGGTGTTTGAAACAGAGGGTTCCCTCCCTTTCCCTTCTTTTACCCAAGTCATGTTGGTTTGCAGATTGTTGAGAAGCAAAACGATGCGACATTATCAGCCCTGGAGATAAGTCACCCCCAATTAGCCCCTGGGTTTTGCTTTATTAGTGTGCTATCTGGGAGAAGGAGGGAAAGAGGGAGAGGCTCCCCTTTTCTAAACACTTTGTGTGTCCTTTCTGCTGGTCTCACCACAACTTGGAAAGGAAGGGCAGTGAAGCGGAGGCAGAATATGTTCTTGGGAGGGCTGGGAGGGACATCAGGGGGTGCTGGGAATCATATAATAAAAGTTCAGGGTTGGAAGGTGCCCCAAGAGTCATCTAGTCCAACATTTTGCAGCTTGTTAATACCTCCTCTCTTCTAAGGTAGACTGCAGTGAGCTTCCATGGTCCATTCCCAGAGCTGGTGATGCTTGCTGGCATCTTCAGTAAGAACAGTATATAGAGGAAGAGGGTAAAGGACAGGCAGGGAGATGGGCAAGGATGGAAAGTGAGCATTGAAAGGGGCTGGACTCGATGAGCAGATCTCCAATTCTTGATACTGTCAAAGCTGGGCTCTCAAGCTGAAATAAGCTTGAAAAAACCTGGCACACTAGAGTCCTCATAGTTCAGCTTTCAAGGTACGCAGAGCACCCGCCCACTTAGTTCATTTGGCTCATTCCCTCATTCAAAGGTGCAATTGGGTAGGTAGGTAGTTTGTTCTGGATGGGTTTACTCTATCTGAAGGAGCAGGTGTGTTGCTTGGGGGGTGCTCCTTGATCCAGTGCTGTCACTGGAGGCTCAAGAAGCACCACCACCAGCAGCACAAAAGGGCCTATCTCCTAACTATGTCTGTTCCTGAACTGATGCAGCCTAGCCACAGTGGTGGTCCACACTCTGGTAACCTCCCAATTAGACTACTGTACTGCACTCTGTATGGGGCCACCATTAGAGATGCTTCAGAAGCTTCAATCAATGCAGAATGCAGCTGCCAGAATGCTGAGCAGCATAGCTATCAGGAATCATTCAACACAAATTCTACAGGATTTGCACTGAGCTCAATTCACAGCATTAACGTTAAATTATAAACCTCCAAATGCATTGTGGCAGAAATATCTGAAGGAGCACTTCTCCCAGTATCATATCGCCACTGTATTAAGTTCTTGATGTCCTCCCACTCAGTAGAACCCCTAGCACAGTGGCACAAGATAGGGCCTTCACTGTAGTGGCACCCTATTCATAGAACCCCCTTCCCTGGGAGGTACAGCTGGGCCACTCTTTTCTGGCTTTCAGCGCTAGTTGAAACCATACCGATTCACTCAGGCAATTGGATGAACTGATTTGATTGTTGTTGTTGTTGTTTAGTTGTTTAGTCGTGTCCGACTCTTCGTGACCCCCTGGACCAGAGCACGCCAGGCACTCCTGTCTTCCACTGCCTCCCGCAGTTTGGTCAAACTCATGCCGGTAGCTTCAAGAACACTTTCCAACCATCTCATCCTCTGTCGTCCCCTTCTCCTTGTGCCCTCAATCTTTCCCAACATCAGGGTCTTTTCCAGGGAGTCTTCTCTTCTCATGAGGTGGCCAAAGTATTGGAGCCTCAGCTTCATGATCTGTCCTTCCAGTGAGTACTCAGAGCTGATTTCCTTAAGAATGGATAGGTTTGTTCTTCTTGCAGTCCATGGGACTCTCAAGAGTCTCCTCCAGCACCATAATTCAAAGATATTTGATAGTCAGCTTTAAACAGATTTATATCCTTCTGTGGTACTATTAATTTAGTTTTTGGTCTTGGTTTTGACTGTTAGCTTGATATTTTTGTTTGTTTGAATGTGTGGATATCTATGTTGTAAACTGTCCTGGAATCATAACTGGAGAAGAGTGGTTCAGAGATTAAACAATAAATAAAGTGAAAAAGAAGCCCAGATTGCCCTACCTGGTCGAATTGCTGATACCGGCAATATCCGATGACCAATGAATTTCCCTCCTTCTTCATAGGCTGCTATCCTCAGACATGCCAGGGAAGGCAGAACAACCTAAATAATTATATTTTGGGGGAAAGTATTTAATGTTTTCTGGCACACCTTATGCACAAAGCAGGAATACTGAGACATGCTGTTCAGCAAGTTAACATTGGTAGGAATCTTACATTGTTCACAGTGCTGCAACAGTTCATTCCTGGGTGAATACGCAGCTGATTACACATGATAGTTGAAATAGCATGATCCGCAGATCTCAACTCACTTCTTAAATATCAGAAAGAGCTGATGACCAGGACATTGCTACCTGTCACACACTCTTGCCATCACCATATATTTATCTTTCTCCAAGTCTCTTAGCAACAGATGTGATGTCATAGTAGTCCTCCTAATTAGGCAAGCACACATATCACAGTCCATCTGGCTATGCTTTGATCAAGCTGCCCCTTTTCCAGAATTTCAGCCTCAATTGATGACACACAGGATCTTGGAAACCCTACAGCTGACTGCTTCTAGATACTGTAGAACTGGAGATAGGTAGAGGGTAGAATCCATTGATTCCAAATTCTGGGTTCCATAAGCACCCTCCCCCTGTCATATACCAATACACTACAGAAGTACCGGTATGTGCCCTAGATTTTCATATGACACATTTGGTTGGGGGAGTCTGACCAATTTTGAGGAGCAGGTGGGCAATGGGATAGTTCTCACAACTGGACTGTTTGCTTTATTTTACACAGCTGCAAGAGGATCTCGCTTTTCAGGTCAAATTTCAACACTTGTTTGCTTTGACAATCTACCATAAACTTATATGGTATTAGATTAAGCATGTTGTTTGCTAAGGGTTTTCATTCTTCCTCCATAATCCCTTTTATTATTAGAAAAAAAATAGATGTGACAAGTTTTTCTTTCCCTATGTAGCACCTAAAAATAAACTCATTATATATTGTCTCTCCAGAATTACTTCTAGGATTTCTGGGGAATGGGGCAGGACATATTTGCCTTCTCAGAGGGCACTTTCTCCATGTCTATTACCCAATGTGATGGCTAAGGCAGAGCTTTCCAAACTTTTCATGTTGGTGACACACTTTTTAGACCTGCATCATTTTGCGACATAGTATTTCAGTTTTACCAGCAACCCGGAGGTTAAACTAACCCCTTTCCAACCCTGGGAGGAGTGCAGGGAGCATTAACATGACAAACCTACACACTGCAGCTGACACACTAATATGTCGCGACACACAGTTTGGAAAGCTCTGGGCTATTGCAATGAGCTGTGATCCAAGCCATTGCTACTTCATCTCAGCCAGCTCATTCACTGGGCTGTAGGCAACCTCAACCTCTGCACCCCATCCAGTCTGCAATATGAGGATGGTTATACATGCCTGCTTAGCAGGGATGCTGTAAGGATGACTATATATATATATATATATATATATATATATATATATATACACACATACACACACACACACACACACACACACACACACACACATAGTGTTACCCGCATGCTGAGCCACTGAATGCTTATGACATCTTTTATTCTCCCCCAAGTATTCTTTAGGTGAAGCACTCCCAGCCTGCGTGGCTTTGACTTTCATGTAGGATGTTGCTTGCCCATGATGATCACAAGGGCATTGTCCTTGGAAGATGAGGAGCGAAGGAGGTATGGCAATCAGCACTGGAAACACTTGGTGGTGACTGTGGCATCTCACCATTTACACACAGGCAAACTAGGGCTCTTCCCCTGTGGATGATGGTGGAGTCTCCCCCTTGAGGAATAGGAGGTGATGGCAGAGCAGGCACTAGGGCTGGGCGTTACCTGGTTTTCAACATCATGATATATCATCATGATGTACTGATATATCGGGATGCGGGCGGCGCTGTGGGCTAAACCACAGAGCCTAGGACTTGCTGATCAGATTTGGCGGTTCGAATCCCCGCGACAGGGTGAGCTCCCGTTGCTCGGTCCCTGCTCCTGCCAACCTAGAAGTTTGAAAGCACGTCCAAAGTGCAAGTAGATAAATAGGTACCGCTCCAGCGGGAAAGTAAACGGCGTTTCCGTGCGCTGCTCTGGTTCACCAGAAGAGGCTTAGTCATGCTGGCTACATGACCCGGAAGCTGTACGCCGGCTCCCTCGGCCAATAAAGCGAGATGAGCACCGCAACCCCAGAGTCGGCCACGACTGGACCTAAGGGCCAGGGGTCCCTTTACTTTAATGATATATCACAATGTCCAAAACTGCCCAGCCCTACTCCAGACCACTCCTGCATGTACGAGCCAGAGCAAGCCCCCATATCACTCTGGTTCCCGCAAGCTGGAGCTCTATGGGAGCTTGATCAACTGACAGGTGGGCAGCCTGGCTCAACCCTCAGCGGAGCAGTTTAATCAAGTTGTTCCCCCTGCCTTTGGCTTGGGCAAGCCAGAGACGGGGGGTGGCGCTCCATTAAAGTTCTCTGCTGAGGCGTGGGCAGTTGTACATGAGCCAGAGGTCAGGGGGGACTCGATCAGCTGAGAAGCGGGCTTCCTTAAAATGCCCATCTCTCAGCTGATCAAGGCAATTTGAGCTGGTGATACATCATGGCTTCCCGGCCACTCCCAGTGCAAGCAGGCAGACAAGAGTGAGGTACGCTGTGCTGGCGGAGGCCAGGGAGCTGGGATCTACTGCCAGCTCAAAAAGTCTGAACCCGATATTGCGGTTTGAACGTCATATTGGTTTCAGACTGTGAATCATAATATTGTCCAGGTCTAGCAGGCACTGATTCAAATGGAACAGAACTGGGGCAAACAGGATTTCACCTGCCCCCCCTCAAATTAATTTTCTGAATTGAAGACCAGCAACCAATAATACTATAAAGCTTTTTTTCAGTAGAGGAAACAAGAACGACAAACGTACTTTCTTAAACACGATGGCCTCTTCTTCCCATACAGGATTCACTGCGTTGCCTTGAGATGGCTTGGTCTTGAGAGCTTTTCGCCTTGTGTCGACCGGCAGACCAAACATGTCCACTTCTACGTAGGTCCCGACTTTTTTGTCCGACAGCAACTGCCCAGAAATGATCTAGAAATGCAAGGTTTAGGCATTCAGTGGCAGTGTGGCAGATGGCCCAGTAGACTGGAATGTCTCTAAAAACTAAAGCCTCGATTGTGAATCTAATACAGCCAGACAGCGGGTGCTGGGGGACGGCTGATCCACACTTTGGTTTGCATGAAGATGCTGCTTATATTGAAGTGGCACCTAAGGCCACTGTGTTTCATAGGACTGTGGTAATGCCTCTTGGACTGCTGCAACAGCATTAGTCACGCCAGCCGTAAACTCATCACACCAGCGCTACCTGCAACATGGAGGTAGCGGTTTATACAATGGGCACCTTTACGCAATCCCAGCTGGGCTGTGAACATGCCTGGTGGCCCAGGTGCTCCTAAAGTTAAACACTTGGGGGCTGCTGGCATTATGAGCTAACAACAGAAAGCAATGCATTATAAGCCTGTATAAACCTCTGAAACTTGAGCTGCAGCTCAAGAACAAATCTGTTCAAACTGGACTGTGCATGCACAAATGTCACAATATTATCCTTTTTCTAAAGAGAGAGAGAGAGAGACTGACTTGTAATGGTACTTAGGGAGCGAGGCTGCAGCAGAATAGCAGACGGTTAATATGAGGGGAAGAGAATTGAAAACGTAAGATTTTCCTCACATTTTTCATAGTAAAAAGGAAAAACATCCCCACAACCAATCAACTCTAATTGAGAATAAGAAATAAACAATAAACTTTTTTTTTAAGTCTCCATGCTTTTATTTTTTTCTAAGTTGGTTTGGACTCCAAGGCCTTAATAATTATTATTTTTAATAATAATTAATAATAAAAAAATATAAAAAATATTATTTGAGTAAACTGAATACTTGTGCTGGTTTTTTAGTTAACACAGTTCTGTACCTTTTCTCTGTGATATAAATTATTTTCTACAAGATTATCTGGCAACAGGAGAAGTTAGAAGTTTTTTGTTATACTATTTTGCTTGTCAACTCAATATTGTATGTGTGTACTTCATAATAAAATGAAAGTTTTAGAGCTGAAAGGGACCACAAAGGACTTCTAGTTAAAGCCACTGCGATGCAGGAATCTTTTGTGGGTTTCGAACCCATGACCCCAAGATTAAGGGTTTCATGCTCTACAGGCTGAGCTCTTTAAACCAGCACAGAGTTTGGGCGTTGGCACAAAACCTGCTTAAAAGCAGAACACAAGCTGGATTTCGTGCCAAAATCCAAAATGGGGCTCCAATTTAGAAGTATTTGAAATTCTGCTAGCATATTCTGTAGAGGTAGCTGATAAACGGTATAAAACTGGAATGTGGGAGTATTTCATTCTGGACAAGGGCCAGAATTTGTGCTATATACATATCTCTGAAAAATTACTGCTTTCCTATTCTTCTGTGCTTGCAGTCCCAACACACATAAGTAAATTGAAGCCTGGCCAATTTGCTTCATTTATGCTAACCATTTTCTCAGTTTCATGGCCTCCACTCATACCATTTACTATAATCACAATACTAGCTTCGCTGGATAGGGAGACACAGTAGAGGATAAATGTTTCGAAAATGCTCCCATCACTTCAAATTACCAATTTGTAAAAGGGCACCATGATGGTTTCTCTGCAGATCGCAGCCCCTACAACTTAGGTTATGGCTTATTTGCGGCCATTCTGACAAGGGAGTTGGGTAGGTGGTGGGGAAATGGGGCTACATATATTCTGCTATGTGCACCCAGGACATTCTGCTATGTGCACCCAGTAAGACATTCTGGCCTTGTTGTGTTCGGTGAGTAGACTCAAGCCTTCTCAGCGCCTTCTCTGACATTGACCTTAGGTAAAGGTAAAGGGGTCAGGCTGGGTACCCCACCATTATTTTTTAGGGTAAATTTCCTTAGGAAGCCCCAAGAGTTTGGGCACCCTTTGACAGAAGAGCAGCTCAAGTGGACCATTATTATTGATATTATTATTGCAACCGCTAATGATAGCAGGACCTAAGTGGGCATAGATGCTACTTCATTTGTCATATCTTTCCCAGCAGGTAACATGTGTCTTAATGTGTCTTAATGCCATTATTCTCACATGTCAAACTATCAGATGAGTATTGTAATGAAGCTGTCACTTGGCTTTGCTCCCAATCAGCTCCCTTTTCCTCCCTGCTGGTTTCCTGTTTAACATGCATGGAAATGGGGAAACCCAGCCAGATGGGCGAGGTATAAATACATTAATCATCATCATCATTTTCCCTGGTCACTGACTCCAATAAATATTAAAAGAAAATATATTGCCTTCACAACTGATGCAGCACATATGCATTTCTTAACTTGGGAATTCGAACCCAAGTATGAATCATGGCACAAGAAGTCATTCTGGTGCTTAACATTCAACAGGCACACCATTGTGACAATTATTCCATTAGCGACTGCATACATACCTTCACGGACAAGGTGTTTGCTACTATTCCGTCTACAATACCTTCGCTAAACGGATCAAAGTGCTTGTCTGGTCTTCTCATAAATTCTGGTTTTAGTCTGTACCCACTTTTGCCATTATATTCATACATTCCCATATTTATTTGCATAGACAAATCTAAGCGACAAAAAAATAGAACGTTTCATGGGACAGGTCAAACACAGAAGTTTTGCTGTAGTTCTAGCACATTTACAAAAGAAGAATCCTGAAATTCCACTAGAGGTCTCCTTTCCCCTTTATATGGACATGATTACCATACTGAATTCTTTTTTATATATAAAAAACCTCATTCCACATATGCTGTTTTGTGCTTCTTTCATGGCCTGTTCACACAGTACTTTTAAAACTACACCGTGGTCATCTATAAATATTGGATATACAATGTGTAGACTGTTCTAACAATAGCAGCATCTAAAGGGCAACTACCACTGCAGACATTACTGTGACTACACTACTAATCTCCTGGTTTTACACCTTATATTGCCCATTGTGGAATGTGCCTGGCAATAGCCATAGCTGCCATGGCTTGCGTTGGTTGAAATGAGCTCTTTGGTCCTGTCCATTTTTGTCTACATTAGCAACTGAAAACTAGGAAAATGTTAAAGTCCCCGTTACCTTCAGCTTTGCTTGAAGCAAAACACAAACTACCTATTCAAGAAGCTGAAAAAGGAATTCCAAGCTACAACAATGATCATTCTTTTTATGGGAATTAATTTCCCAGCTTCTTCATAAATATCCATTGTACTGCTTGTCCTTGCTTCTGGTCCAACTGACATTTAGTTGTGGGGATACAGTTAATATCTGTTTTACTAGATAGTTGGCTGCTATGGTTAAGGAAAGGTTAATGTGAGTTGCTTGGGATGCAGTTGCAGCATCCACTAATTTATAATTACTGAACGGGCTGCCAAATGTCATCAAAATCAGCAGTCATTTTCACAGAGGAGTAAGGGTTTTCATTTGATGGTTGACCTCACATACTACAGACTTTTTTATAAAAAAAAATCTGGTTTCGCAACCATGCTCCATAATGACCGCAATGGAATCCTTTACAAAGCAACAGATATATTGCTGGATTGCATAAATGGATGAACATGTACATTACGCTGCTTGTGATTTTAGCATTGTGATTCAAGAAATAGAACCGCATGAACGATCACCCCCTCAAATCCATTTCTGAGTGTGCATATCCACAACGCTAATTCTATTTGCTTACTCAAATATTCCGCCATAATTGATATCCTTTCCCAGGACGTAGAGGGAATTCTAATTAGAGGGTTGTATACAACTAAATTCTATTCAAAGGAGACCCATTGAAATTAAAGAACTTAGGTGAGTCTGATTAACGTTGGATACAAACTAGTGTTTCTTAAAAGAGCAGTCCAATTAGACAAGTTCTTCAGAAACCAAACACAACAACTAAAGTAAGTGGTAGGGTGAATTGCTTACCTACAGTTTGGAAGTTAAGAGCAACCATTTGACAGCCGGCATTCCAGAAGAGCTGAGGCATATAGTTTGAGGAATCAACACGTGTTCCTTTTGGATAAATTCGGCTCAGCTGCATTTTGTTATACCTAAATTGTGAGTGGTTAAGATAAAATACAACCGGAAAAGCTAACCTGGCTTGAATAATTAAACACAAATACTGTACACCTCACCTACAATAACTGATAATCTGATTGATCTGGCAAATGATCCACTCCCAACAGACATGGCAATCAGCTTGTAGGTTGTAGGGCTATGCAAGCCCCTCTCCAATTTGGGCCCAAATTTGGCAATTTGGGTCAGGCCCCAGTTTGGGCTGGATCAATTTGTGCCTGGTCTGATATGATCTATATCACAGATCCGGACCGTGATCTGTAAATACAGATCTCCCCACTCACTTGCATTGGAAAACCAAAACCCATAAACTTCCCCCCACCCCCACATAGGTCCATGGTAGCCCCTCAAGAGAGGATTAACCCTGCAAAATTACAGATATTTCCTGGAATATTTGGACTAGCCAGATTTAAATTTTGGTGAGCTCTTTTTCTTTATCAAAAAAGAAAATAATTTTCAAAAATACTCTATAGTCAATTGAGTACTCAATTGTGTTAATTTCCACCTTGTCTCCACCAACACTGTGATTTGAGAGTGCTGAGTGAGATTCTAGCCCTGGAGCTCTCAATAAGCAAAGTCCAGCTCCCCTCCTCCCATCCTGCCATTTTCTTTATATGGTATTGTAATTAATAAATTGCAACATTTTAGTGACATGCTGTCCGGTTTTCTGAGGGCCTGTTTGGAACTATAGGTTTAAACAGACCACTCCGTGTCAATGGAATTCAATCTGTACAGATACTGAGCTTCACTGATTTCATCTGTATCTTCCCAATATTGACACTGATCATTCCGATTTGATTTGATCAGTGATTCAAGAGTACAACAGATTGGTTGCACAACCCTATGCAGCAGTGACACAAGTGTCAGCTCTGCTGCACCACATGCACTGCAACTGTACAAGCTGAATTGCATTGCAGTCCCCTAGGACTACATAGTGTTTAGCTATTAGAATCATAGAACTGCAGAGTTGGAAGGGACCATGGCAGTCATCCAGTCCAACCCTCTGCAATCCAGGAGTCTCTTGCCAGACATGGGGCTTGAACCCACAACCATGAGATTAAGAGCCTCATGCTCTACTGGCTGAGTTAGCCCAGTGAAGCAACATGCAAACACAGTTGCAGACATAAAAAGTGGCCCATGGTCAAATATCTATTGTACCATGCAGCAAGGAGAAAGCTATTCACACAGAGAACAATCTGGAGAAAATAAGATGGAATCAAGATGGCAAACATTCAACTTGAAGCTGAAGCCCCATTTATTTATATGGTCCACTTGTCTTATGGGTTCCACTTTCTAAAAGAATGGGAATTAATTTTGTGTGAAATTTATATTTTCATTTTCAATGACTGGCTGCTTAAAACTGGAGACCATGCTCCTTTGGCCCAAATCGACCCTTCACCAACCGCTTTGCTCAGTTGTGACCAAGTTGCTACATTATTTCCCCCCCCCCAATGAATGTCAAAGATACTCCACAAACTCGACGGGAGACTTCGTGAGCTGCTCGAGTGCTTTGGTTTCCACAAAGGAAGACATTTCAAAACTCTTGTTCCGTTCTGCAATATGATAAAGAAAATAAAGGTGAAGAGATGTAACTTTCATGCTACTGAATATATGTAAAATTTCATACCATAGCATCTAGAATCAACAAAGAGTGCTTCCAGCAACACGAGATCATTGCAGGATGAGAGAAAAATGGGTAATGAGGATAACTGATGCAAGTGCACAAATGCTTTCATTCATTTTAGTTTCAAAGTGTACTGTTTTTCTACTTGGTCATTTGTCATCCTTTGGGAGGATTCCACAACAAAAGAAATGCACACAGTCGCCTATGTCCCATTTTGCTATTGTTCTACGGCAGGGTTAGGGAATCAACCCTAACCACTGGCAATGCTGGCTGGGGCACGTTCCATTGTGCTAGTGTAAACCCTTGCACTGACATTACCAGGTCATGATATTTTGATGCCAGAAGTGGAGCATCATGTGGCGTTCGTGGCATGGAGTCAACACTTTGAAAAGCTTTGCTGCACCATTCAGACACTAATTCTTACTTCCATATATTCTGTTGGCCATTATACCCATTTTGCTGTAAAAGTAGCATTTGAACGCTGGCCAAATAGTTAAAAAAGTTCACTGATGTGAATAACACTCAGATTATTGACAGAAAAGACTTAACTCCTGATCCTCAAACCTATTAACTTAAAAACAAGTCATGCTGACTTCTACTGAAATTTCTCCCATGTGGATTTCTTTGGGATGTTAAGCTTTAGGCTGCAATCGTAACCCCATTATTTAGGCTTAAACCTAATGTTTTTATGGGGACTAAGGGATGGTTCAGTCACCAGTTTGGGGTGTAGACACTACTGTGAAATGAGGCTTCAGAAGCTTTCATTTCATTTATTTATTTATTTAAACTTGTATACTGCTTTGCCTTTTGGCAGGAAAAGGGACCTATGAATACATATGAATACATTCATGAATACATATGAAATACATTTGTGTTATTTTTATTGTTGTTAGCCGCTCTGAGCCCGGTTTCAGCTGGGGAGGGCGGGATATAAATTTTTTTTATTATTACAGTGGTACCTCTGGTTACGTACTTAATTCGTTCCTGAGGTCTGTTCTTAACCTGAAACTGTTCTTAACCTGAAGCACCACTTTAGCTAATGGGGCCTCCTGCTACCGCCGCACGATTTCTGTTCTCATCCTGAAGCAAAGTTCTTAACCCGAGGTACTATTTCTGGGTTAGCGGATTCTGTAACCTGAAGTGTTGGTAACTTGAAGCATATGTGACCCGAGGTACCACTGTATTATGATTTATTATTCAATAATTCAGAAAGTGAATAAAGTATAACTTTCTACGGCAGCTGGTATACACAGCATGCTACTGGAATATACTTTTGTCAGGGTATTATCACTACTGGGCAAAGGTAAAGGGACCCTTGACCATTAGGTCCAGTCATGACCAACTCTGGGGTTGCGGTGTAGCGAACCAGAGTAGTGCACGGAAAAGCTGTTTTCCTTCCCGCCAGAGCGGTACCTTTTTATCTACTTGCACTTTGACGTGCTTTCGAACTGCTAAGTTGGCAGGAGCAGGGACCGAGCAACGGGAGCTCACCCCGTCATGGGGATTCGAGCCACCGACCTTCTGATTGGCAAGTCCTAGGCTCCGTGGTTTAACCTTGGTGGCTTAGAGCAAATCTCTAGTGTGAGCAGTGGTAGAAAGCTGGGATTGGCATGGGAGGCACATAAACATCACACAGCCCAACGAAACCTTTGCAGACACATACTTACACTAGAGACTACCATACAATTGAATAATGTAAAATGTCCAGAGTACAAAGAGCTTCTTCAATAATTGCTATTTATGGCCAACAATTACCAGTTTGCGTTAAATATATTTCAGGAATGCAAGTAGTCTGAGACTGCTAAGCAGAGAAGCTGAACATAGATCTGCAACTTTTAACTGCTCTGCCCACAGTGCCTATGAAACATGTGTGCAACATTGAAATTCAAATGCTATAGACTTCCTTTCAAAGGGCCGCAGCAGAGGTCACCATTGCCTGTCAAACCCAAGCGAAACAGGACAGGCTCTCTTGAAGGGGGTTCTGCTCTACGTAAGGGAAAAGGCGTCAGCTTGTTTGCTCAAGATGTTGCAAAGTGCATTCCCAGCAAGGCCACTTCAGCAAAAAGCAGCAGGCAGTCTTGAATATGGACCATTAGTTTCTAACAAAGCAATTTACAACAGAGGGGAAAACAACAGTGAAATGTACACAAGAAGACGAGTTCTGCATTCCTGCGCTGTGTTATGCATGTGAATGAAAATTGCATTTACAAAGCAATAAAGACCGCGGGTGGGACTCATCTAAGGAGACCAGTCAGTGGAAGTCCTGTGCAAGGACTTCTGCTTGTACAATGGCACTCCCCCCTGTGAACCCCAGAGGGCAGATTGTTGCACCTGGCAGGTTGAAATGCTTGCACAAATGGAAAGTTTGTCATGGCATGACCTTGAATTCCACCCCCTGCTTCTAGCACAATTCTACGTTTAAAAACTTATGACAGAATCCAATAGCTGTTTCCCGGTTTTTAAGGGAAATTCCCTTATTCCGAATAGGATTCCTCGCAAGAAAAGGAAAGGAGGAGGAGGAGTTTGGATTTGATATCCCGCTTTATCACTACCCAAAGGAGTCTCAAAGCGGCTAACATTCTCCTTTCCCTTCCTCCCCCACAACAAACACTCTGTGAGGTGAGTGGGGCTGAGAGACTTCAGAGAAGTGTGACTAACCCAAGGTCACCCAGCAGCTGCATGTGGAGGAGCAGGGACGCAAACCCGGTTCACCAGATTGCAAGACTACCGCTCTTAACCACTACACCACACTGGCTCTCAAAGGTTGACAGCTATGGAATCCTATCATAGGTATACACTTTATTTCTCATTGATTGGAGAAGAAGAGTTAAGCACATATTTAAATCCTTCCTGTTTTGATCAATGGGGTTCGGAAGTGCTTAGCTTTGACTGATTGTACCATTAACTTTTTGCAATCAGATTGCTTCCAAATTAAGAGTACATAGGTATGAACCTTTTTTTTTTGTTTTTGAATTGTTCCATCTTACTAATAAATGTTATTGATTCAAATGTTAAAGCCAGCCTGATTCTCTACCAAGAAACCAAGTTGTGCTTCCTTCCATAAGCGGCTACCATTTTATTATCCTATTGCGTAAAAGCTTAGGTAACTGAGCACTTGTTTGGTTCACAGATTGTTAAGTCTCAAAACCATTGTTGGCTACATTGCCCTTGCAGAAATTAAACAGACTTTTCTAAATCTTTTAAAAATTCTGTGAAATTTAGGGCTGGGCAATACAGTGGAACCTCGGGTTACATACACTTCAGGTTACATACGCTTCAGGTTACAGACTCCGCTAACCCAGAAATAGTACCTCGGGTTAAGAACTTTGCTTCAGGATGAGAACAGAAATTGTGCTCCCGCGGCGCAGCGGCAGCAGGAGGCGCCATTAGCTAAAGTGGTGCTTCAGGTTAAGAAAAGTTTCAGGTTACGAATGGACCTCCGGAACAAATTAAGTACTTAACCCAAGGTACCATTGTACCTGGTTTTCAACATTGCAATATGTCACCAGCTAAACACTGCAATGGAGCAGTCATTGGTGATTGCATGGTTGAAGTGTGGAGATCAGGTGAAGGAGCAGTTATGAAGATTAAGAGGTATGTGCTATGTGCACTGCAGACTCTTGGAGGCAGGTGAGCCTTTGTGTTTGGAGGGCAAACTCCTTCCACTCCTCCTTAGACAGAGAGATGGAGAAGAAAGAAGCAGCTCAGTTGAAATTCTGGCTGCAGGTAGAGACGCCATGGTTACAGGAAGGCACCCAGGCTGGGAGTGAGACTGTTCTGTCATTGGAGGGGAAAGGGAGCTGAAAGGGAAGGCAGCCAGTCAGCTGCCAAGGGGGCTTACAATTTTACCACCCCCTGGAGCTTTGAAGGCTGTGCTTTGCAATACATTGCCAGCTCAATTATTCTGAAATGGTTCTTACGTGTGGTCTACAAACGGGTGCTGGACGATGTATCGGTACACCGCCCAGCCCTAGTGACATCTGATGAGAAATGTAGTTCTGTGGCACTTTCCATACTCACTTTTAGATGTTTCAAACGACTCAAACTTCACAGGCTGTATGTAGTTCACCAAGTTTGACATTTCCTCAGTGGCCATGGCCTCGCTACCAGCTGTCCCCTAGAACGGAGACAGACGAAAGTCAACATTTCTGTCAAAGCATCCACTGCCCCAAGTTAACTTCATAAAGACTACCAAGAGGTGCAACTACGGATAATCTTTTTAAGGGCCTCTGACATTATCCATTAATAGCCAATGGGTGGTGTTCAACTAAGGTTTCCACAGAGCAGACCCAAGTTAGTAGCCCTAGCTTGGTCATGTTCATGAATCTCAAGGGGTCTACCGATTAGCTGAACAACTCTCTATTTTTTCATTGGTAAAGTGATATGGAAGTCTGTTAAAGGGAGGGAAGGAGGTCGATGCTTTATTTAAGCAATGCTTTAAGTTATAAATTCTTTGATTTTTGATTCTGAACTGTAATGAAATATGGAAAACTTAATAAAAATTATATTAAAAAACAAAACAAAATCCAGGTGTACTGAATCTCTGTGGGAGCAAAATGAGCCACTGTTGTCTATCTCTACTACAAATTCCCAAACTACAACATTTGGTGCCATTAGAAGACTTTCTAACCTCGTAACATCTCTCAAGTTCGGATGATAAGGATATCCACGTAAACCAGCTATTTATTTTATGCTTACGGGCTTTACAGGCATAATTTGTCTCCCTAAGCAGCTCGCAGCAATTAAAATTCAACACATAGCTCTGCTGGGTTGTTGCAGAAAATAAGATTCATGTACTCAGGAGTACAAACGTAAAGGAAAGGCACCAACAAGGGAAATAGATTGGAGGGGAAAGACTCGGTCTGATAATGCCGGGACAAAGAAGCGAGGACCAATAATAGGCACCTGCGTCCATTTGGGGCCAGATGTACTTCTTGGTGCTGGTGTGCTTAGAATCATCATAAAGTTGGGAGGGACCCCAAGGGTCATCTAGTCCAACCCTCTGGAATTCAGCTAAAGCATCCAAGACAAATGACCATCCTGTTACGAAAAAGGAGCAATGCAGCTGAGTGCTCCAGATGGCTGGAAAGCCAAACAGGATGTTGATGTTTTGGGACTGTACCGTGGGAACAAAGGGACAGTCTATTCAGTGTACTGAGCACCGGATGTTAGCTCAGAGTGTCACATGATTTGTACTGGAAGTACATGGGAGGAGTTTTTTCTCTCTCTGCTGTTGGTGTTAAGAGAGTGCAGACACGTTTTCTCTGTACTGCTGGAAAGACAGGAATAAAGGCATGTAAATACATTTCTGTCTGTCTCTCTCCCCTCCCTGGGGATGAGAGGGGAGGAGTGGTGTGTTCTTCTCACGTTGAGGAGGATCGCCGATTGAGATCTCGCCTGATCTTGCCGGGAGTCGCAGACGGGGAGGTCAACAAGGATTCAAGCCGGGCACCTGGAGGGTGGCCAATTCCTCTGACTAAGGCTTGAAACCTCTGCTTAAAAACCTCCAAAGAAGGGGAGTCCACTGTGAGGATACCCAGAGCTTACAGGGTTAACAGCTCAAGGGAAATGACGTCCTGTCACTGGGGGAGTGTTCACATCTTTGTTATGTGAACGTTTTTTACTTTCTGTTTTGGCTGTGACAGGAGAGGCCTCATGTCTTCGCTCTCTCCTGGCTGATGTTGTTTTGCTGCTGTACAATAAAGCTTCGTAGAAAGAATAGGAAGCTGCTGCGTGAGAGTTTTACTGCATGGCTGAGATTCCTTCCACACAGGTGCACCGCTGCGCAAGATACTCTGTGGTAGCCGGGAGCAGCAGGTTGGCACAGTGGAAGTGGACTGGACGCCACAATAGTCCCGCTGTTCGCTGCCTTGATGGACTCTCATCGGAACATCCACAACCTCCCGAGGGAATCTGTTTCATTATCAAATAGCTCTTACTGTCAGAAAGTTCTTCCTGGGGTTTAGTCAGAATCTCCTTCATGGGATGGAAGAAGGAGCAGCTATGAAACAGCCTGTGGGCCTCTGGTCAGTAGCGGAATCCAGGCTAGCCTTTCCTTGCCACGGCTTATCACAACACAGCAAATGACAGTGTTTGTTAACTGCTTGTTTATTACTTTTCTTATTTGGGGGTAAATGGCTGTTGGAATTCTTTCTGGAAGGAAAGAAGGGGGAGCAAGGCCCCTGCAGCTATTTATTCTCTGGATGGTGGCAGAGGCAACACCTTCCTCTTCGGAAGGGAAGGGGTGAAATTTCCATGTGGATTTTTTTACTCCTGACAAGTGACAGAGGCAAACTGTCTGCAGATGGCTTTAAGCACCACGAAAATGCTATGAGGACAAAGGAATCTGAACTGCAGGTCCCCATACCAAATCATCAAACTTTTCCGGTTACTTTTGTTTCATGTGAGGTTTGTTTGATTGATTGATTTCGGATAACAGATACTCTTTCTTGCTTTAAACTATGGTTGTGCTGCAAAGGAGGCATTGTGTACTTTTTGCGTGAACATGGCAGTGGTGGAAGGCACCCCCAGTTTTGAGGGATTGTATTGAAAGGGAGCGGGCTAAAGCATTTGTGCATTTAGGCTGAAGGCAACAATGAAAAAAGCAACAAGACTGCCCTTATTCCCCATGAATAATAAAATGTTACATTTTTTATTTGCTCTCAGTGATGTCATCCAAATCTTTCTAGATGGCATAGAGAGTGTCATGATATTATCCTATTTGCTGCAAGATCCTGATTGGATAGGCTCTCTTAAGAAAGGACAAAGAAGAAGAAGAAGAGTTTGGATTTGATATCCCGCTTTATCACTACCCAAAGGAGTCTCAAAGCGGCTAACATTCTCCTTTCCCTTCCTCCCCCACAACAAACACTCTGTGAGGTGAGTGAGGCTGAGAGACTTCAGAGACATGTGACTAGCCCAAGGTCACCCAGCAGCTGCATGTGGAGGAGCAAAGACGCGAACCCGGTTCACCAGATTATGAGTCTACTGCTCTTCACCACTACACCAAGCAGCAGAGGCAGCAGAGAGAGAAAACAATGGCTGCAAAACACATAAACAGAGAAATATACAGAGGCTGGACAGGGAGATGTACTGTGCAATTTGGTCAGTATCATTTCTGCACCTGAACTGTGATACTCACATCTCAAAAGCCACATAATTTTAGCTCAAGGCCCCCCAAGACCTCAGCAGGAGAGAAAACTTTTGATGCAGACATGAACTTCAAAGCACGGAACCAGAGTGCAACCTAGGATCCCATATTCCTGAAATAAGGCCAGCTCTAAAACGTGGGTCTCTTCAGATAAGCTTGATAGTTCAGTGGCAAATATCTGGTTCTGTGGCAGCGTCTTGGCCCTCACTATCCACAAGATGGCACTGCAAGACTGTGTCATGTGGACAAACATGTAAACATGCTTTCAAAGTCACATCAGGACTTCAAAAATGATTCATCACTTACTTCATCCATTGATGATTTCTTGCAGTCATCATCGTCGTCGTCGTCATCGTCACTCTCGATCTCTGCTTCTCCTGCAACATTTTATTTGAAGAAAGGAAACTCAGTGTAGTCAACCGCCTCCCAATATTCACACCTTTAAGCTGCTGTTGTTACCAGAGTCACTAGCTTCATCCAAATGCAACCACAGTACCATAGGCTGAAGATGGTATCTTGGTCTAGTGTTTTGGCTTTCAAAGCATGCCTCTGTGGCCAAAAAAGCCATTATCCCTTCAACACATTAATGAACAATCAGTAACATCATTATGATATTTAGCCATACTTACAAATTACGGAGTGCCAAAACTCCCATTCCCCATTTTCAAGGTTAAACTTTGGTTACTTTTTGGTGGCTTTCAAGAAAGTAGCAGAAAGAAGAAATTCCAAAGAAATTTCCCTAGTAGGGTGGGTTTACTGTACTTTTGTAGACTGAAGTGGCAGAATTTTTGTTTCTTTTAATTTCCTTTAAAAAAGTAAAGCCTTGCTCAATGGCAAACCCCCTCTGAGTGTAATTGCCAGTGGGGATCAGATGGATAAGGATTCATTAAATGGGTGAAGAGAGGAGGGTCTGAATCAAATCCTCGCCTCCCACCTGCTTATAATAAAAAGGTAAAGGGACCCCTGACCATTCGGTCCAGTCGTGACCAACTCTGGGGTTGCGCGCTCATCTCGCTTTATTGGCCGAGGGAGCCGGCGTACAGCTTCTGGGTCATGTGGCCAGCATGACTAAGCCGCTTCTGGCGAACCAGAGCAGTACACGGAAATGCCATTTACCTTCCCACTGGAGTGGTACATATTTATCTACTTTTACTTTGATGTGCTTTCGAACTGCTAGGTTGGCAGGAGCAGGGACCGAGCAATGGGAGCTCACCCCTTCACAGGGATTCGAACTGCCGACCTTCTGATCAGCAAGTCCTAAGCTCTGTGGTTTAACCCACAGTGCCACCCGCGCCCCGCCGCTTATAATACTAGCTTGTTAAAAAAGCAGCAGCAGTCAATATGAGGGATGTGTCAAGTTCCTTTTTCCTTTGCCAGACTAGCACAGAAGAAGTCAGGTCATCAGCCTTGAAAGATTTTTTTTTTAAGTTTAAAAAAGATGGAGAGGGAGAAAAGGCCCAAAGGAAAACTCTAGGCCACTTCATCCTATAGATTACAACGAGCTCCTCCAAAGACAAATTCTGAGAAATTTCTCCTACCTTTTCCCATTTTAAAGACTTGAGTCTTATCCCTCCCTTCACTTCCTCAGTTCTTGAGGGCTTCATTTAGTGCTCAGGGGTGGGGCTATTGTTTTAGCAGTGAAACAGCACAGATAATGAGCTTTTGTGTAGAACCTGGAGAGTCATTCATTTCTGACTCTCAGCTAGGCCCCGATCTGGGCAAACTTGTGCTCTCTGCTCCTCCTGAATAGCCCCTTTTGTAGCTAAGCTGAGCAAAGCGGTGCAAAGTTTTAAGGAACTGTTCTTCAAGAGAAGAAAAAAGGACAAACACTTCTCAAAGTTCTGTTACTCAAGCAACATTGCTGAATGGATGTCATGTTGTCATCAGCTACTTATCCTTCTATGGAACAAAGGAGCTATTTCTTAGCTGAGATAAAGTAGGGACCAGAAGAAACGTACCAATCTCCCCACTGTGGAAGGACATGTGGATCCAGAATTGACCTCCACAGTCACTTATGGACTCATTGTTTTAATTGTGTTTATGGAAGACAATCTTACTTGGCTACGAGTGATCGCCAAAGAAGAAGAAGAGTTTGGATTTGATATCGCGCTTTATCACTACCGGAAGGAGTCTCAAAGCGGCTAACATTCTCCTTTCCCTTCCTCCCCCACAACGAACACTCTGTGAGGTGTGAGAGGCTGAGAGACTTCAGAGAAGCGTGACTAGCACAAGGTCACCCAGCAACCGCATGTGGAGGAGCGGAGACGCGAACCCGGTTCTCCAGATTACGAGACTACCACTCTTAACCACAACACCACACTGGCTCTCCAGAAGAAGAAGATAGCATGCAAATATTTTTGATAACATCATCTATCAATTAGCAGCCAATTTTGAAAGGACACTTTCTCCCCCAGCCACACTCTACTTCTGTGTGTGTGTGTGTGCAAGAATGTTGGAATTCTCTTGTTGAAGGGCTGTGCTATGTGTGAGAGAAAAGGAGTTATTAGTCCAAAGTCCTATATTATGATCTGAAATAATGAGGCTATCCTTCTTGGGGTATAGACGTGGAGAAATGAGGCCTTGCTCCAACAGACTTCAGGAATGGTGTCCTGGTGTTGATGCTAAAAGACAACACAAGCTTCTGAATGGATGCTAACAAGTGAAGAATGAAGAAAAAAATTGGTTATGGTTTGACATAAAAAGAAAGATGCTGCTGTCATGGAAACGGACTGCAGGGACTTGGACACAGTGGCAGAAAGCAGGCAAGAATCACGAGCTTTGCCTCACTTGGCACAAAGGTTGAGGTTGAGCAATATTGAAGTAGCAATAGTGAGGATTTGCCTGTATTGATTCCCTCCATTAGAGGTGCTCAGCTGGCCTGCTGTGTAATAATTCTGCCCCTGAGGCATATTCTGAATATCCTGAGGCATATTCAAAGTTTGTCAAGAGTTTCACTTGCAAGGATTTTTTTTAAAAAGTGTTTTAGAGTGACAACAAAGAGATCTCCTAATACATGCTGGTCCCCTTCGATTTTCTGTGTAACATGTGTAACATGTGCAATATGTAAATGATTAAATTTTGCATGTGAGCATTAGGAGTCAAGCCATAAATGGCACCTCCTTTATTAAGGTGGCCATTTGAAAAGGCCTTCGGATCCGTCCACCAGACCCCTTTCTGGAAAATAAAGTAGCTATCTACAATACAAAATCTGGGCATCCCTGTCCAACAAAGTGTACCATATGTTTTTTGAAGAAGTTGGGGATAGCTATGAGTATCAGAACCAGTGGCTTGCATTTGCGTTATGCAGAGGATATTTGTGTCTATGTGTGTTTAAAAGTGGTAGTAGTTTTGTAACATGTGCTCCCCCGCTTTTTAAAAACAATATATTGCAGGGAAAGTGTTTGTTTACCGGCTCCAGGAGAAGAGGGCTCAAACCCGCTGGAAGCATCGCTACACGCATTCGAAGCTTGTTCAGACAGTTTTTTCCTCCCACTACCATCCGCAGACTTCTGGGACTTCTTTTTATTCTTCACCAGAATTTTGTACATCAGGTCTGCCGGGCTTGGAAGAGGAACGCCACGTTCAAGCTGAGAAAGGAAAAGAAACTGGCAGTAAAGATGTGTCTTTTTGAAGCACGATTTCCACACGTCGGGAGACATTTGGGCACCTGAGGCCAACCACAAAATGGCGTTGCCCTCCCCAGGAAAGAAGAGGCGAGGGAAATCTACATTGTGAACAGGGGGTGGGGAGAAGGAAATCAAATCAACCTTACCCTATGGTTGAAGTGGGAATAAAAGGCTGCTATGGGGAGGGGGGGACAGACCCACTCTGAATCATGGCAGGTGGATGTAGAGCCCAGGAGACCCCAGAGGGCAGCCGCCACCATTTCCTGTCTCAGAGTGGGAAGAGATCAGCAGTGCCTCCTATCTGCCAAGAGGCCATAGCTGTCAATGTTTCCCATTTTTTAAGGGAAATTCTCTTATTCTGAATAGGATTCCTCGCAAGAAAAGGGAAAAGTTGACAGCTACGCAAGAGGCCACTGTGGAGGTGGCATGGGGGCGGGGCCTGCCAAGGAGGCAGAAGATGCAGCCACTGAAAAGCATGCCACAGCCATCACTGCCACTGCGGCAGCAGCCGTGGCCAATGCATTCCTTCGAGGCTGGATCGGCTGCCTGAGGCAGCAGCTGCACCTTGATGATATAATACTTTGCCCTTTGTAAGGCTTCACTCATATTTGTTTCGCAGGGGCCTTAAAGCACACCTTGTATCCATATGGCCCTGCTTCTTCCTTTTGCCAGAGGTCAGCAACCTTTTTCAGCCGTGGGCTGGTCCACCGTCCCTCAGACCATGTGCTGGGCTGGACTATATTTTTTTTTTGGGGGGGTGAACGAATTCCTATGCCCCACAAATAACCCAGAGATGCATTTTTTAAAAAAGCACACATTCTACTCATGTAAAAATCCTAGGCAGACCCCACAAATAACCCAGAGATGCATTTTAAACAAAAGGACACATTCTACTCATGTAAAAACATGCTGATTCCTGGACCGTCTGCGGGCCGGACTGAGAATGCAATTGGGCCACATCCAGCCCACGGGTCTGAGGTTGCCTAACTCTGGCCTAGACACACCCTCTTCGTCTGCCTGCGGCAAGGGACAGCTCTGCCAGTTGATTTGTCAATATGCCAACTTTTCGTTACGGCTGAGGAACGTTCATGTCCAACGTTTCTTGATTTCAGGAGGCTTCCTGTGTCCCAGTTAGGAAAACAACTACCTGGGGATTTCCCCCCACATAGAAGAAGCACTGCACTTATGGGGAAATGTGTGCATGACAGAGTACAATTACTTTACTCAGTTGCAAGTTCAGGTAATACCCCCTCCCCATATGTGGTGGGCTGGCACACAATACTCTGTGCACATCTGTGAAGCCACTAACCTCTTCCTTGGCAAGGATGCCATTTCCTTGCTTCACATGCAAGATGTTCAGGGATCTGTGGCAGCCCATGGAATCAATATACCTGAAGGAGGGTCTCTACCCCCATCGTTCTGCCCGGACACTGAGGTCCAGCACTGAGGGCCTTCTAATGGTTCCCTCACTGTGAGAAGTGAAGTTACAGGGAAGCAGGCAGAGGGCCTTCTTGGTAGTGGCACCTGCTCTGTGGAACACCCTCCCGTCAGATGTCAAGGAAATAAACAACTACAGTCACACCTTGGTTTTCGAACAGCTTAGTTCACGAACAACTCAGAACTTGAATGTCGCAAACTCGGAAGTAGGTATTCCGGTTTGCGAACTTTGCCTTGGAAGCCGAACATCCAGCGCGGCTTCCGATTGGCTGCAGGATGCTCCTGCAGCCAATCGGAATCCTCACCTTGGTTTCCAAACGTTTCGGAAGTCAAACAGACTTCCAGAATGTATTCTGTTCGAAAACCAAGGTATGACTGTATCTGACTTTTAGAAGACATCTGAAGGCAGCCCTGTTGAGGGAAGTTTTTAATGTTTGATGTTTTATCATGTTTTTAATATTCTGTTGGGAGCTGCCCAGAGTGGCTGGGGAAACCCAGCCAAATGGGCGGGGTATAAATAAGTTGTTGTTGTTGTTGTTGTTGTTGTTGTTGTCGTCGTCATCGTCAGAGTGGACTCTGCAATCACGTGATTAATTTCTTTCACAATAGTGCAAGTAATGCACTTGCTGATGCTATGATTCTCTTGACTTTATATGGTACAAAGCTAGACAGCTGTTGTGGTGACTCTTTTAAAACTACACTTGGGCACCCTTACCAAACATCTTACAAAGTACAATGTATGATATAGCACCTTACCACACCCACTATATCGTGCAAAATTAAGAAGAGTCTATTTAGAGGTGCTATATGAAAAGCAACGGAAAATTCAAAATTGTAAATCAATACTTTATATTTTTACTGCTACTTCTTCTTCTTTTACCAAAGAGGACCAACTTACTGGGTATTTTTCCAGTGGCTCCATCAACAGGGCATCACCAAATATTAATCTGCAATATTCTGCCATTTTTGCCTGTTGCTTAGGGCTGAAAAGGGAAGAAAACAGGGAATTAAATGAGGGTTATTCATAGCATCGGAAGTGCCAGTAATGGAAAATTTAATATCCTTTAACGAGAGGAAGAGGCATAATTTTTTGAACCTATCCTCCTAAATTATTCCCACTGATATGGAGTCATTACACGATTATTCCGACTCTTGTGACAGCTCTTTTCACACATACTTTTACATTAAAGATACAATAAATGTTCTCAGACATCTGCAGTGGTAAACTGAAAAAGCTGAACCTGCCTCACATACAGGCAACTAATACGTGCTTAAGAAAATGCAGAAAATGAATGTGACATTTGCACGCTGTTAAACATAAATAGCTTTATTCTACTCCTGTATGTAGGTTTGTGGTTCCTGCCTTAGGTTTCAGAGTTTTCTCGGTTTCACATTGCTGCTCAGGGTCAAGACTAGAAAGCAGGCATAGAATAAATGTTGAAGTTTTCCTCCAAATTTCCCAGTTCTTGCCGCCTTCTTTTCCCTGTGCCCTGAGGCTACTTGGGATGCTTTGCAACAGTTGTTGGGATTATGAGCAATATTAACTGAAATATCCTTGTACTCATTGAGAAACTCGATGCAAACTGGAAATATAATTTAAATGTACATGCATTTTTAATGGCAAAAGCTTGCCCAACAGTATTGTGTGTGTACTGAGGGTTGCACATTAAATGTAATTTTTGGCTGAGAGCAAATGTTCAGAGTCCATCTGCAAAGCAAATAACACTCTGAATCTCTGTACCATCAGAAAAGCTCCTGGAGGAAGCAGTTTCAATTATGGTTTGAGCTTGTGGGTGAGAAATTGTTTTATTAGACACTGAACTCATCTCAAATTAATTTCAGCAGATGAGATATTATTTCTAAGCCCTAGAAGGGGTACCAGAACCACCAATGATCTGGCTGGCTTTTTGTCTCCAGGCCCTTTTATTACAGGTTTCCATAAAAGAGCAGAAAATAACAATTATATCTGCTTTCCAATAAGTTTTGCTCATACATTTCATCCAAAAGTTTTGGCGGAAGACTGATATATAGTGCCACTAGCATTGTTCTGTGTTTGTACATTTCTTGATTCTGGCATTTCAACAACAATGGTGATTTTTCAAACATGTCTGCTACTTAGGAGAAACCTGTTCATTTATTCTAACTGTTGGCTAACTCATGGTTCCACTAAGCCACAGGAAGTGGCTTGAGAGACCCTGGACCTTTGATAGGGAGGGTAGAGGTGCTGTCTGCTTTTTAGAGATCTCCTCTATAGAGCAGGCAGAGACATCTTTTATCCCCAATCTTAGCACTAAGCACCACGGGGCTATGATCTGAGATAAAGTTGTCTGCCTGCTCTTTAAAAAGCAAGGTTTCCAGAAATCTGTTTGAAAATGGGCTGTCAAGTGGATTTCCTTCTGTCTACCTGTTTGACCCCCATCGAGGCACATACACCTGCTATGAGTGTTTTCTTTTAAACGTGCAGATATCATGCAAAAATAAATACATAAATTGCTTTGCAATATGCATATTGTATAGTCACTGATTTAAAATTGCCACTGTTGCTCTCCTCCCCTGACATGTTTGCTGATTTTGTGTGTGCATAAGTCGCTAGAGGTAACCTATCTGGACAAAGATAAATCTAACCCTATGTTCTGTAAATCTAACCGTATGTTCATCTGAGGAATGTTGGAGGGTGTGCATAGGGGATCAGGGTACACGTATGTAGTCTGTGTGTATCTGTGTTTTACGTGCAGTGTCTGTGTGTATATATACACTGGCCATGGTCCCCACTGGCATTTGGTCCTTGGAGTGGTAGTTGACTGGCAAGAGGGCCCTTGGCCCAAAAAGATGCTCTTCAAGCATGCTGAAAAGTGGTTTTGGCACACATTCTCTGCAAAGAAATATGGAATGCAGCAAACTCGTATCCAAACCACGTCCACCACACTTCAGAATGCCAGCGTTTCTTCTCCACGAACTTCAATCGTTTAGCAGCATCAATGAAACATATGCAGGCTAATATTTATTCCACAATATTGCTTACAAAAATATTTTGGCTACTTACGAATCCACGTGATTTTCAAAAGAGAGAAGGATCGGGAAAGGAGACGTCTTAAATGCACATTCAGCAATAGCTTCTATTACTTCCTATGGGAGATGGCAGGGAAGAAGGAAGAAGAACAGGCAATGAGGATTTCTTCTTTTTAAAGAACACATTTCTCTTTCTGATTTTTTTAAAAAATGATTTAACACACAAACATAAGCAGTTTGATAACTTCTCAGGCACAAAGCCATGCTTTCTCATGTTCTGAAAAACTTTAAAAGAGTTGAGGAAGCCCCACTAGCAATTAAGTTATTCTAAGCTTGATTTACTTTATCGTCTTCAGAATCTCTCCTTCCACTATCACATCTGCTGCTTGAGGGAGAACAAACAACAGCCTGCATGGAAGATTCTGTCTTTGTAGGGCCCGACTGTATGCCTAAAGCTATGCCTTTTTGCATAATTAAAATAGTCACATATTGCCTGACAGCCTTTTATTTTTACAGGCTTTCTTTCCACAAAACTCTGTTATTTAGCTTAACACATTTCAGGCTTGATTTTGATGTGGGGAAACCCTTAGATGTGACAGAGAGCGGCTATTGCATGGAGTCAAATAAGGGTGAGCATTTGGAATATTTCCTAAAAGCTGCCTAAAAGCTGACTGGGGTTAGCATCTATTTATCTAACAGAAGTTAGAAGTTTATCTAACACTTCAGAAAGATATGGGTCTAGGCTATCTTGGTTATGCCAAACTGGTCTATCGCTATAGTCCTATTTGATTCCCTACGCGATTAGTCTCACATGATGGAGCGTGGGGATGGCAGTCACTGGTCGTGTTCTCCCTATCATGTTCCTGCATCTGCCACTGCCTCTCTTGTGCATTAGAAGGGAACTTAAGAATGGTAAGCATAATGCTGGTGGTCAACACAAGGTGTTCAAAGACTCACTCAAGGCAAATCTTTTAAAAATGTAGTATAAACACTGACAACTGGGAAACACTGCTCTGCAAGTGCTCCAATTGGAGAACAGCCTTTACCAAAGGTGTCATGGACTTTGAAGACGCTCGAACTCAGGATGAAAGGGAGAAACGTGCTAAGAGGAAGGCATGCTTGGCAAACCCTCACCGTGATCAAATCCTGCCCGGAAACCTATTTCCCCACTGTGGAAGAATGTGTGGATCCAGAATTGGCCTCCACAGTCACTTACGGATTCACTGTTAAAACTGTGTTTATGGAAGACAATCTTACTTGGCTTCGAGTGATTGCCAAAGAAGAGAAGGGGAAACATCTGGAGCTTGGTGTGTACCCATGTATGCAAGTACAAGAGACAGGTCCCCTTGTATTTCACTATTAACATAAAAGGTAAAGGGACCTCTGACCATTAGGTCTAGTCGTGACCGACTCTGGGGTTGTGCGCTCATCTCGCTCTATAGGCCGAGGGAGCCGGCGTACAGCTTCCGGGTCATGTGGCCAGCATGACTAAGCCGCTTCTGGCGAACCAGAGCAGCGCACAGAAACGCCATTTACCTTCCCGCCGGAGTGGTACCTATTTATCTACTTGCACTTTGACATGCTTTCGAACTATTAACATACTTCTTCTTAATTGTATTTCAGTTCAACTTTGATAAAATACATATTTCGTTATGTGCAAATAACACCTATTAGGTCCATAAATTAACATATAGCATATACACAACACAAAAAACAGCAACAATTTGCTGTTGACAAAGGCCAGCTGGACATATAGAGAGACCCATTACCTTCAGTAGCTTAGGGCCTCATCAAACCTAAATATGGCCCTGCTTTCATCCTCCAATGTGTGATGGGGAAAGGCACAGAGATGTGGTGGAATATTTCACCACTTTCCCTCCTGGGGGAACTGAATGGCGAAATAGGGCATATGGCTTTGCCCAAAAGCTAACCATTTCAAATGCAGCACAGAAGCAAATCCATATGAGACATGTTTCGAGATGGCTGTCTCTCAGGCAAGGGTCTCGTGGCATAACCAAGGTTTGCATCCATAGCTGTCAACGTTTCCCATTTTTTAATGGAAATTCCCTTATTCCGAATAGGATTCCTCGCAAGAAAAGGGAAAAGTTGACAGCTATGTTTGCATCTGAGGCATCACTGCCTGAAAATATATTGCTATGAATGTGTCTCCATCGAGAAAGGGAAGAAAAAGGTCAAGCTACAAAAAAATCAAGGGACACGGGTGACGCTGTGGGTTAAACCACAGAGCCTAGGACTTGCCGATCAGAAGGTCGGCGGTTCAGATCCCTGTGACAGGGTGAGCTCCCGTTGCTCGGTCCCTGCTCCTGCCAACCTAGCAGTTTGAAAGCACGTCAAAGTGCAAATAGATAAATAGGTACCACTCTGGTGGGAAGGTAAACGGTGTTTCCGTGCGCTGCTCTGGTTCGCCAGAAGCGGCTTAGTCATGCTGGCCACATGACCCGGAAGCCATACACTGGCTCCCTCGGCCAATAAAGCGAGATGAGCACCGCAACCCCAGAGTCGGCCATGACTGGACCTAATGGTCAGGGGTCCCTTTACCTTTTTACACAAAAATCAGATTTTGATGGGGGGTGGGATAGCTGTCCTGGCAATACAAATTACACCCATCTTGGTAAAACCGTTGTATGTTACAATGAAGTTTGGAAATGAATTCACGGCTCTTTAGATCTCAGCCTCCCATATTTACTCAGTTGTGGCATAAAGAATTAGGGGAGTCAAATTGCAGCACAGTGAGATCAATTTACTTTTGTGCCTCCGAACATGTCAAATCTATTTGTTGGAGGCAGGGGGAAATGACAGGCCTGTTACATGGGAACAGCCATGGTCCAAGTATGTGCTGGTTTAATGACTTTGCACCCATCAGCTACTGAGAATTCAAAATTCATTCACACACAGGATATGTTATTTCTCAACAAGAGTTTGTTGTCAAACTGAACAGCAAAGTGACAACAATATTTTTAAACTGATGTTCATGCTAGCGTCAGCAGAAGTGTAACTAGTTTAGTCACAACATCCTGACGATCTTCACAGATTGCAGAGAAATAGGCCATTCTCAGTCCCCCCCCCCAAAGATAACCAATAACAATGAGAGAGATGAGGCCTCAAACTGGTGCTCAAAACATCTGAGTTTATGATGATGTGTAATGTGCCAGACACTTTAACATTAGTCTCTCTCAGAAGCTCTATGACACAAACACATTTTAAAAGTCTTGGATTGCTAAATTAAATTATGAAACTGAATCAATAAATAAAAACATGAGACCGAAGATATCACAAGGAGATAAATGCCCCAATAATATATTTTATTTTTCTTTACAATCCTTATATCCTGCAAACCTTCAGCACGTACATAACAGGGTACTTAGCAATAAAATGGATGTGGGGAGCCTGTAGTCATCCAGATGTTGTCCAGATGTTCCTGAACTTCAGCACCCATCAGCATGGTCAATGGTCAGAGGTTGAAGGGGGCTGTAGTCTAGCAACATCTGGGGATATCACATTCTGATAATATAGGCATTATATATACACAGTCTGTTAAGTTGTGGGTGAACATATCAGACGACACAGCGAATCTTCAGACAGCTCTTGTTTATTCACAGGCCAGAACAGAACTGATCTGAAGGGTTCAGCCAGCCTGCTTATATAGAGCTCAACTACAAAGCAACAGTAACAACTTTCTGTAACTATCCAATCACTGAAAGTCACTTTCAATTCCTTATTTGCATATGCGGACCTGAGTGAAAACTATCTACAGTATCCCCCTGCTGGCCCAGGGTGAGAACTTCAGTACATAACACAGTCCACTTTGAAATCATTCATGGAAAACAGTAACAAGGTTAGATTACTGCAATACATTATACACAGGGCTACCTCTAAGTGTGGGGATGATTAGGGAGGCAGGAATGAAGATGGTTCAGAAACTTCAGCTAGTGCAGAATTCAGCGGCCAGGTTGCTCACCGGAGCAAGACGGTTTGAGCATACTACACCGATCCTGGTCCAACTGCACTGGGTACCAATTAGTTTCTAGGCCCAGTTCAAAGTGCTGGTTTTGACCTATAAAGCCTTTAACAGGTCAGGACCGCAATACCTCAAGGGCCACCTCTTTCCATATTAACCTATCCAGACCCTGAGATCATCTTCTGAGGCCCTTTTTGCGTGCCTCCTTCTCGAGAGGTCCGGAGGGTGGCAACATGAGAACGGGCCTTCTCTGCAGTGGCTCCCTGTCTGTGGAATGCTCTCCCCAGGGAAGTTTGCCTTCATTATACACCTTTATGCACCAGGCAAAATAATCATTTTTAACCAGGCCTTTGGTTGATCTGATTTACATCCTATGCCCTTTTAAAATGTGTCTTTTTTGTTGGGGAGGTGTTGGGGAGGGTTGTTGTTTTATTTTTATTATGTATTTTATGGTTTTATATCTTGATTTTATTCTATGAATCGCCCTGAGACCCCCAGGTATAGGGTGTTATATAAATTCAATAAATAATAAAAATAAAAAGAATTGTAACTAAGAATATTTCATTTACAGCTACCCTTCTTGTGTGGAATAAGATGCTGGACTAAATGAGCCTTTGGTCTGGTCCAGGAGGGCTCTGCTTAATGTATGAAGGGATAAACAGGAATGTGAGGGACCAGTCCTGCCGCTGCCATGATGGGCACAGCCCCAGCATCTTCGTCCTCACCTGCTCCAACCCTAACTTTGCATGTGGAGCAGAAGAATCTTTCCAAGTTTAACTGTCCACACTCAGAATCCTCAGTGTGAATTATCCCAGTCACACAGGGTTCCTGCCTGTGTGGAGGAGTCTAAATACACTCAGCTGAACAGGAGAAGATTTGCCCTCCAGACCTTCTTCTTAATGCCTGAAGATTTGAGGCTGCAGCCAGTGGGAGCGGGGCTGTTTGAGGCAGAGCTGGCATTTGTGACTGCGCTCCTTCCTCCACAAAGACTCTCCTCCCTGGAAGAGAGGGGAGTGGTTGTGGGCGGGAGCCCGAGCTCCGCCCCTGGCCGGGGGCCTTAGCCCCCGCCCCTCCTCACCTGGCTGGTGCCCACGCCCACCGGAGGCAGCCAACCAGGTGTCTCCGGGGGGCGTGTTTAGCAGCTTAATGCTGCGGCTCCAGCTCCGCCTCCTCCTCAGTCGTCATCATCCCGCAGCGAGTCACCCACCCTCCACTCCCATTTAGCTCAGGGTCTAGGTTTTTTGGCCTTGCTATAGACCTTAGGTTGGTCGCCCCGGTTGTCTGGGGGGCCTGGTAGGAATTTTTCCATTTGGCATTAGGCTTTTTGGTTTTTTCGCCTACCTCGTAGCAATCGTCACAACTTTTGTGGTATTGGTGGGTCGGTTAGGCATTGGATTCATGTGTGTCAAGGGCTAGGTGTGGCCATCGCCTATGCTATCTACCGTGGGTTATTCCGTTAAAGGAATCTGGCGGTCGTGTATTCCGTCCGATGCCTGCTTGGCGGGAGGCCATGGCACGACCCTCGGTGACATCAGGGGTGAGCCTATAGTTGGATGAGCATCAAGAGGCTCCACCTACTGTTGAATAAACCCACCTCCTATGCCTAAGCCAATACCTTTTCACTGCTGTAATCAATAAAGTTGTGGCCTTTTCTTGCCCATTAACCTTATATCACGTGTCCTTGTGTGTTTATTTCACATAGCGGGGGTCGGGCCCTCGATCCACAAACATCAGATAGACGCAAACACCTCAGCAAGGCTTGAGGTATTTGTTTTAAGGATATAGAAAGTGTGTGAGAAGCATGACACTTAGGGTGTTTGCTTTCATACTATATCCTACAGATCACAAGATACTCCATTCTATTCCAACTCCACATAATCCCTAAACCTTTAATGCATTTTAAGGCTATTTCCACAGTCTAGGGTTGTTTGTTTGTTTTTCCATGTGGGATTTTCATTAATTCCTCAAAGCACTGTTGTGTAAATCTTGGAAGTACAGTATAACGAAGGAGCAAACTATAAACTGTCTGAAAAGGTATATGAACCAAACAACCATTGTTTCTGGATGGACAAATAATTACTGACGAATAGTCAGTAACTTTCATGAAAGAAGATCAGCTGACATTACCGCAAAGGGAAGTCTGAAGGGTATAGATAATATGAACTGAGGGGTATTTAGCTATACATTTCTTGTAACTGTCTCTATCACATTGTTTCAGTTCTTCAGATAATTTTATAAAAAGCTTGAAAGGATTGAAATAGTACACAAGTAAGTACATATTCCATGGTATAACCAGGGCTGGATTTAGGTTTGATGAGGCCCTAAACTACTGAAGCTAATGGGGCCCTTTATATGGCCAGCTGTCCTTTGTCAACAACAAATTGTCGCTGGTTTTTTTTGTGTTGAATATATGCTATATGTTAATTTATGGACCTAATAGGTATCTAAAGCCATTTGCACATAACAAATAGGAGCCTACAAAACACAAAACACTGTTGCTGTATGTAAGTTTTATTTTATTTGTTTTTTTATCTTATATTTTGGAAATGTATATCCAGGTTTTTTCCCTTTAATTTTTTTGGGGCCCCCAAGAGAGTGGGGCCCTAAGCTATGGCTTGTTTAGCTTATACGTAAATCCGGCACTGCAGCTAACACTAGACAATCATGGTGGAGAGACTTATTTAGATTTTGTAACGACACCATAGCATCATCATAGTTTCCCTATCATGCAACAAAAGTGCCTCCAATCTGTCCATTTAATGTTTTACTTAAAAAGAACAGTAATTTTCAATCCACTACCATAATGTCCCCAGATTAAGTGTTAGCTATTTCACTGTTGTTCCTTGGACGCTAGTCAATATGTTATCCAGCACAGATCCTTGTTGACATTAGAAGATAATATATCTTGCATTCAACTTGTGGATCCATTTGAGGCTCTACTGCTGTCCATTTCCTTATAGCTAAATGCAGCATCAGTAGCAATCTTCGAGAATTGAAAAAATTTGTTGAGCATAAGGTATACAGGGGGAGCAGGTACTTGTGTGGCAGCCCTGCCCTCAATGTCCTCATTTGTGCCTGCTCCAATGCCATCCTTCTCATGTTGAGTTGGGAGGTAGGAAGGTTGAGGGTAAAGGTAAAGGACCCCTGGATGGTTATAAGTCCAGTCAAAGGCGACTTTGGGGATGCAGCGCTGATCTCGCTTTCAGGCCAAGGGAGCCGGCATTTGTCCACAGACAGCTTTCCGGGTCATGTGGCCAGCAGGACTAAACCACTTCTGGTGCAACAGAACACAGTGACGGAAACCAGAGTGCATGGAAACGCTGTTTACTTTCCCGCCACAGCGGTACCTATTTATCTACTTGCACTGGCATGCTTTCAAACTGCGAGGTTGGCAGGAGCTGGGACAGAGAAATAGGAGCTCACTCCATTGCAGGGATTTGAACCACTGACCTTTTGACTGGCAAGCCCAAGAGGCTCAGTGGTTTAGACCACAGCGCCAGCTGAGGAGCTGTGCCCAGCACACCAAGGGATGCTGGAGTAAGTCCAGTGAATGTGCGCTCACTCTACCTGATGCTTTTGAATGTGCAGATGGCTACTGTCTCTCCATTTACAGTTTCTCTTCATTTGAAAGCTCTGCATCGCACCAAAGACTTCATTGCTAGGCTTCGGTGCAGAAACGTACACTACGCTCGACAAGGTAATTCAGTTGCTCTAGTCTCCCAGATGAGAATTGAAACAAAAGCTTCAGTGAAGACTTACGGCACGAGTCTCCAAGATGCCCACGAACAAGTGCCTTACCACATTTCCCTTCCTCCCTTAGCCCAAAATAAGCTAAGTGTATGTTGCAAACTGGCCCTTGCACAATAATATCAGGGACACCGCACAACGTACCTTAAAGGATATCTCAGTTGTCATGGTGAATCCATGTGTAATAACGGGCTCTTCTTCAGCTGTTCGGCCTTTCCAGCAGTCCAGCTCGACGCAGCGACAGCCAGACAATAGCACTTGGCGATACATCTCTACGGAAGAGTTACCGGCCAGCTGTCCAGCTGTAAAGATATAACGAGTAGCATGAAACAAGGGGATCCATTATGGGCTTATGGACTAAATGCACATAATTTAACCATAATGAAAGCTTACATCATCCGTTTCCCCCGGTGGTGACAAACAAATGGACAAATCCATTTAAGAGGCATAAAATGTAATGAAAATCATGTCCAATTAGTCGATACTGAATGGTTCTGATTTTTCCTTCATATTCAGCATAGTAAATCAGAGATGGCTAAGCTGTGGCCTATCAGATATTATTGGACTCCAACTCCCATCAGCCCCAGGCATGGACAGTGGTCAGAAATGGCGAGAGTTGTAGTCTAAACAACCTCTGAAGGACCATAGGTTAGCCACCTCTGGTGTGCATGATTTCTACCTAAAGAATATTGCATTGATGTGTGTGGTGGTAGACCTAGAAAATAAGAGGGAATATCACATGCACAACAGTTCAGATTCCCATTGGTTTCAAGTGTTTCTGTATTTCTAAAATGCTAAGAAACACCTTTGCCAGTTGTGGTATTTCTTGTGAGAACCATGAAATATAAACAAAGAGGATGAGAGAACTGTACACTGTACTGCTCCGTGTCCACTTCTTAGGGTTTTAGTCTTGTTTCAAATGTATTTCTAATTGTGTTTTTAATAATCATATTGCAATCACAGACAGCGGCTTAGATTCTCGTGTTACTATTAATTGTCTTTAAGAAATCTAACTCTTGTAACTGTGTTCTGAATGATACCATTAAAATGCACTTGTGGCAGAAACGGCTCTTCTGTCAAAAAACGTATTATAATTTAGTACAGTAAAAACAACAAAAAGTTTGCAGTCTCTTGTACAGTTGACACCACCTTAGAGCTCTGTTGTGGCAACTGATCGGCACTGGCAGTTCACACATGTTTTCACAACTCCCGGAATTTAATGTGCCATTCTGTACTTGACTGGTTTATAATGAAACACTGCACACTCAATGGGCCCCAATCCAACCCAAGTGAAGCACTTTCAGTCTCACTGATTTCTGTGGGAGTGACTTACTATGTGCTCAACTCTCTTACTGGTCAGTGAGAAAGGCTCACTTTAGGTAAGGTAAAGGTAAAGGTACCCCTGCCTGTACGGGCCAGTCGTGTCCGACTCTAGGGTTGTGCGCCCATCTCACTTAAGAGGCCGGGGGCCAGCGCTGTCCGGAGACACTTCCGGGTCACGTGGCCAGCATGACGAAGCTGCTCTGGTGAGCCAGCACCAGCGCAGCACACGGAAACGCCGTTTACCTTCCCGCTATAAAGCAGTACCTATTTATCTACTTGCACTTAGGGGTGCTTTCGAACTGCTAGGTGGGCAGGAGCTGGGACCGAAAGACGGGAGCTCACCCTGCCGCGGGGATTCGAACCGCCGACCATACGATCGGCAAGTCCTAGGCACTGAGGTTTTACCCACAGCGCCACCCGCGTCCCTTCACTTTAGGTAGGGTGGGTTTAAAAAAAAGTTTAGAGTATATTTTATTGTTTTATAGTGAAAAGCTTGAAATTCAACCCAAAGGGTTGTATTCAAAGTAGTGCTTCACAGTGCCTTTCGAGAGTGGGATGACTTCCGTTTGTACAATGGGATACTTTATTCTTCTCCTTCCACCATCTGCCCCCTCAATTTGTTCTGGGGTTTCCTCCCAAGCAGATTTGGGGACAGCCTGGGACATATTGTGTGAGGCAAGAAGAGGGTAGGGCGTCTTTTTTAAAAAATAAGTGGACATTTTCCCACTCACACACTTGGTTAGTTAAATACCACTCAATATCCAATCATAGATCAATAAGCTTGAAACAGGATGGCCTTTTATCATGGATGCTGTAGCAGTAGATTTCCTGCATTGGTTGGACTAGATTACTTTTGAGAGCCTTTTCAACTTTGTGATTCTCATCCATTATTTTCTGCTTTGCTTTTCAAGAGACCCATGCTTTAGGATAGCAATGTGATCAACCACCCAATTAAGCTGGTTAGCTGAATTAGGTTAACTAACTGATTAATTGTTCCTTTTCCTCTGTCCTAAACAATGGTTATTCAATTTGCTTTGCTTCCTTTCTTTTTAATATTCCGTTATATTTCTTAAACAAGTAATAATTATAATGTTTTGCTTGCATCATTTTGGGAGGAACAGGACACACACACACACAAAAACAACAACACAGGAGAATCCAAAGGGAATCTGCATGATTCACATTTGATGTGAAATAAGACACCCAATTACTACTTGTTAAGTCTTCACTGATATGATTTTTCCTTATACTCCTGGGGGTTTAACACCGCAACCTTGGGTAAGAGATTACAAAAAACACACCAATCTGTTAAATGCTTAAGCTGTGTGAAAATAAATTGGTAGAAGCCATTTAAGACAGGGCTTTTTGGTCAAGCTCATCCATCAGATGCTAGAAAGTCACAAAGCTTTGGCATGTTTAGAATTCCTTGTTTTTAGGGTTTTCCCACATGAACACTGTTACCTCTTTTCATTTTGTATGGACGTTCAACAGGAGGAAGGAGGCAGCAGTTGAGCAGCAGCCCATAGTTCAGACTCCTAAGCTTTAGCACTAGGCCACAAGAATATAAGCAAAAATTGCTCCTCCTTCACTCAAAAGCAGTGGTCAGTGGACTAGGGGCCTAAGCTAGTCCCCTAAATGTTCCTTGCAAATTAGGGTATTAAAGTATGAAAGCCTAGTTCCTCCAGGCACAATGTTCCGAAGGTGTCCAAGAACCCTTTCTGCCACCTTCCCAAAACCTGCCCAGGTTTGGGAAGGAGGCGTCAGGGCTCTAGCATCCTGTCAGAGGCTTGGTGAGTAAAAAAAATCCTGAGAAGCTTCTGCCCATCTTAGGAAGAGAGGTACAATGCTCACACGAGCAATGTTGGGACATCACATGCACAACATCACCCCCCGCCCAATCGCCATCTCAAGCATGTAAATTGCCATATACAAATGTCATGAAAATATGTGACCTCTTTTTGGGTGAGGCCTTTCCTCCCTTCTTGATGATACATGAATGTCCAGTGCGGCTCCTTTAAAGAGTTATGAACTGGGATAATTCTGCATGATGCTTCAGTGGCCAAGGATTCAAAGAGAGGCTTCTTCACAACTCAATTTCAAGCTTTTCAAAAAATTACTTCACACATTGCCACATTTATTACTGCAGATGTTTTGGATTTCTGAGGTCCTTGACCTCCACAGGCCTTTTGTAAATCGCCATATGAAAGATTCATGGCAAAAGATAATAATCTTGGCTTCTATTCTGTGCTGAACTCCTCGAAACCTCTTTGGAAGAATTATCAGAAAGGGTGAAAAAGTCACCAGCTTCTTTCAGCATTTAATTCCCAGCCTCTCAGCTAGATGTACTCGTGCAGGATGCAAAACAGCGCAGCGAATTTGAGTGGCTTTGGATGACCAGTCCTTTCCCAAGAAATGCAACAGAGGAGATTGCTCAATTAAGTGTTTCAAACATGGTTTGATGAGTCGGACTGAATTCAACACAGGTTCCTTCCCTAACTAACTCTGCCATGGATTGAGAAACGAAGGAGGATGAGACGTGGAGCTCAGAGAGGAGGAAACAGCTTGATGAAATGAACACAATGTTCCAGGTACAACTGTCAACAAACACTTCTTTAGGGATGACTAAAGAAGGTATCAAGTGTGGTGGGAAGATTTAAGGACAATCAAAGAAAGATTTAAACATTTCAGTACAGTGGTACCTCAGGTTAAGAACTTAATTCATTCTGGAGGTCCATTCTGGAGGTCCATTCAGATTGAGGTTGAATCCTGACAAGACAGAAGTACTGTTTTTGGGGTACAGGAGGCAGGTAGGTGTGGAGGATTCCCTGGTGCTGAATGGGGTAACTGTGCCCCTGAAGGACCAGGTGCGCAGCCTGGGAGTCATTTTGGACTCACAGCTGTCCATGGAGGCACAGGTCAAATCTGTGTCCAGAGCAGCTGTTTACCAGCTCCATCTGGTACGTAGGCTGAGACCCTATCTGCCTGCGGACTGTCTCGCCAGAGTGGTGCATGCTCTGGTTATCTCCCGCTTGGACTACTGCAATGCACTCTACGTGGGGCTACCTTTGAAGGTGACTCAGAAACTACAACTAATCCAGAATGCGGCAGCTAGACTGGTGACTGGGGGCGGCCGCCGAGACCATATAACACCGGTCTTGAAAGACCTACATTGGCTCCCAGTACGTTTCCGAGCACAATTCAAAGTGTTGGTGCTGACCTTTAAAGCCCTAAACGGCCTCGGTCCAGTATACCTGAAGGAGCGTCTCCACCCCCATCATTCTGCCCGGACGCTGAGGTCCAGCGCCAAGGGCCTTCTGGCAGTTCCCTCATTGTGAGAAGCAAAGCTACAGGCAACCAGGCAGAGGGCCTTCTCGGTAGTGGCACCCGCCCTGTGGAACTCCCTTCCAGCAGATGTCAAAGCGATAAACAACTACCTGGCATTCAGAAGACATCTTAAGGCAGCCCTGTTCAGGGAAGTTTTTAACGTGTGATATTTTACTGTATTTTTGGTTTCTATGGAAGCTGCCTAGAGTGGCTGGGAAGGCCCAGCCAGATGGGCGGGGTATAAATAATAAATTATTATTATTATTATTATTATTATTAACCTGAAACTGTTCTTAACCTGAGGTACCACTTTAGCTAATGGGGCCTCCCGCTGCTGCCGCGCCACTGCCACACAATTTCTGTTCTCATCCTGAAGTAAAGTTCTTAACCCGAGGTACTATTTCTGGGTTTGTGGAGTCTGTAACCTGAAGCATCTGTAACCCGAGGTACCACTATATAGTATGGTATGGCATGGTATAAGTTTTTTTCAGGCACCCCCAACCATTGGCCCTCCAGATGTTTTGGACTACATTTCCCATCATCCCTGACCACTGGTCCTGTTAGCTAGGGATCATGGGAGTTGTAGGCCAAAACATCTGGAGGGCCGCAGGTTGGGGATGCCTGGTATATATATTTGATACAACCAGAAACAGTATTCACTCCTTTCAAGAGCATTGGCTCAATGAATCATAGAATTGTAGAGTCAGAAAGGACCCCAAGGGCCCTCAAGTCCAACCCACACAATTCAGGAATCTTTCACCCAACATGGGGATTGAACCCACAACCCTTAGATTAACTGTATTATGCTCTACCAACTGAGCTATCCTGACTGCTATTCTTCTACAGTTCTCCATGACATATTGTTGTGAACAGGGATTCTCAACTCTCAACAAATGTGAAAGATCAGAAGAGAAAAAGGCTTCTTTGTGTTGATGAGGAAATGAGTTTCTTTGTCTCAGATTAGATCTAATATAAATGAGATTACGTGGCAAAAGAAAGTTCACACCTCTCATTGAGTTTCTATACATATATAAGGTACAGATGTAAGAGGCTCATTCATAATTATATTTTGGGAATTATTCATGTTCTTCTGCAGCTGCATTGTTTTAAAATTTCTGGATGTTCCATGAGCATATTATAAAGTAGTTGTAATCTACGATATAAATCAAGCACTGCTAGCAGTCATCCCCCCCAATGTATTTCTTATCAATAAAAAATTGGTGTGGCACAAGGAAATTTTTATGCTGAAAGTGTGGCCCAGAGGGAAAAAGTTTGAGAACCACTGTCATAATTCAAGATGCCTTACAGAAATCATTAAATGTGGCCTTCCTCCAGAAAATACTGTATTTGACTAATAGACTCAAACAACAAGAAATTAATCAAAAAAATCTACAGAATATTAGCTGACTATTCAAGACCAGTTGGCCAAAGAAAAGTGAAAAGAAACAATTCATAAAATTAGTCCCAGGATGGCTGTAACACAACAGTTCTCAGGGCCAATGTCATGTTTTACAGAGGAAGCAAAGAAAGGAATGAAGAGTAATTGGGTATGAAGTATGGGAATAGCATCATGTTGTTGCTGCACATGTTGATGTTGCATCAGCATTCACCAACTTGGTGCCCTCCAGTTATTGTTGGAAGACAACTCCCATCAGTGCCAACCAGGATGGGCAACGGTCAGGGATGATGAGATTTGTGTTCCAAAACATCAGAAGGGCATCAGGCTGGTTATGTGGTATGAAATCAGCTGTGTGAAGAAAACGTGGAGATCTACAAGCAGAGGGTATGCACTCTGTCATGATGCAGATGCCATGTTTTGCTTTTAAAGGCATGGCATGTGTTTGCGTGTCTTTGTGAAAGCTTAGGAAAGTGGGCCTTGTTCATCATTACGGATAAATGATCATTGTTCCTTAGCTTTTGGCATGGTACAATGAGGTGCTGCAGTCAGTTCTTCACTGTGACAACCATAATAAACTAAGCTGATAGCTAGAAGAGCTCTATTGGAAAACTGAGCTCCAGATTAAAAGCTGGAGGGGAGATATATATATATATATATATATTTCTCCAAACCCACAAAAAATATTATTTTTGCCACTAAAATGACATTTCTTCAAGTTTAGGATAGAATGCTTTGAAATTACTTTTTTTCTTCCCTTGATGGATGGCAACATTGGATTATAAATGTTACACTTCCCCCTAAAGGGAAAGACAGAGCTATAAGGTCTAAATAAATAATCAGCACTTATGTGCTGCAAAATTGTTGTTGTTTTACTAAACACTAAAGTCACAATAATTATGAATAGATCCATGATATGTGTGTGTTTCTCTTTGCGGTGCAATGTTGTTTCTTAAGCATTTGCTTCGCTTAAAATATAACTCAGGGTGCAGTCTCATAACTAGGACCCACCAGTTAGGGGGCTGTAGCACTTGTTGGAACCCCGGCTTCATGGGTAGAATGCCGAAACACCACTGCCATGACAGACACGCTGATGGAATGGAAAGGGGAGTGGAGCCATGGGAAGCAAAGAAGAATTGCACACTTCTGTCATATCCTGTTTCCCTTCAATTTGCTCACATGCCTATGACAAGGCACAAAAATCAGCACACCTCCAGTATATGAACCTCATGCAGAGAGAACGTAACAGGACTTGTGGCATGAGGCGTGTGGCATGGGACGTGTGGCATGGCCCCAGGCTGTGCACACCTAAAACTCACAAGGGGCGAGTTGGGCTTTGGAAAACTACAGAAAGAGAGCACTTTGTACGTAACAGCCAGGCCTCACAACCTGCATGCGGAACTCAAGCACTAAGAGCCAGTTACAGTCATAGGTAAAGGTAAAGGTAAAGGGACCCCGACCATTAGGTCCAGCCGTGACTGACTCTGGGGTTGCGGTGCTCATCTCGCTTTATTGGCCGAGGGAGCCGGCGTACAGCTTCTGGGTCATGTGGCCAGCATGACTAAGCCGCTTCTGGCGAACCAGAGCAGCACACGGAAACGCCATTTACCTTCCCGCTGGAGCGGTACCTATTTATCTACTTGCACTTTGACGTGCTTTCGAACTGCTAGGTTGACAGGAGCAGGGACCGAGCAACGGCAGCTCACCCCATCGCGGGGATTCAAACCACCGACCTTCTGATCTGCAAGTCCTAGGCTCTGTGATTTAACCCACAGAGCCACCCATGTCCCTTGGTTACAGTCATACCTCAGGTTAAATATGCTTGAAGTTGAGCGCTTTCGAGTTGCGCTCCATGGTGACCCGGAAGTAACAGAACGCGTTACTTCTGGGTTTCGCCGCTCACGCATGAGCAGACGGTCAAAATGATGTCTTGCGCAGACGCGGGTTGCGTTTGCTTTAGGATGCGAATGGGGATCTCGTTTGTATCCAGAGGTACCACTGTACTTCCAGTTTTGGTCCCATCTTCCTCCCTACTGAGTTGTGCAATGGCAACACTGAGGCTAAACAGGGGGTGTAAGGTGGGGGCTTGTTGGTGACAGACTGAGGTTGGTGGGGCACTGCCCCATTTGTCCTAATGGATCAGCCTCCACAACTGATATTTCCCACTCTTTTGTCCCTGCTTGTTTGTTTTGCTAAGCATGCAAAAGATGAATGGTGATATCGCCCCCCCCCAATAACCCCATGTTGAACTCAAGCTTCCTTCTCCTGCTTCCCAAACCTGTGCCCTATTTAGTAAGCTACCGAAGGCTGCTGCTGGCACTGGTGTGTGGCTGTGGCTGCCCATGCTGTGTGCCTTGGCGGATGAACAAAATTGCCTTTCCCTTCCTGGGTGGGTCTTGAACCCTTGTCTCATGAGGCCCATGTGTGCTTGGTGCAGTCTGCCTGCAACCACACATGGGCCACATTGAGTGGGTTCTCCTTCCTTCTCTTCTTAAAACAATGGTTGAAAGAAGCAGAAGCAAATTGTAACCCATGCCAGCAGGGGTGCCTGAGAACAAACAGTAGGTAGGCCTTCATCAGGTCCCTCGGTTTCCAGGGATGCTGACAGCATCATAAAAAGTTGCGCACTTCCCCCTCCCAGGCTGAGTGTATGGGGGATGTGCTGGTTGTTCCACCAGTGTGGCAGCAATGTACAGTGGTACCTCTGTTTACAAACTTAATTCGTTCCAGAGGTCCATTCTTAACCCAAAACTGTTCTTAACATGAGGCGCACTTTTGCTAATGGGGCCTCCCACTGCTGCCGTGCCGCCAGCGCACAACTTCCGCTCGCATTCCGGGGCAAAGTTTGCTACCGGGAACACCTACTTCTGGGTTAGTGGAGCTCGTAACCCAAAGCGTTCATAAGGAGGATGTTACGTAACCCGGATTTCCACTGTATCTCCTCCCTGGTATGTAAAGAGAAGACTGCTTTGTTAGATTCTGATAATTAATGGGGTAACAGATCTACCAAGAGAAGAAAACATACTCTGATTTAAGGGCTTCCTTATTTCCCCAGTGGCTGGGTTCTTAACTTTAAATTAACAAAGTACATTTATTATGTATGAAGTTATGCACACAATTAATTGTATATTAAAAATCCAACTGTGCATGATACTACTGTCATCATTTATTTACAATGCGGTAAATAAATTGGGAGCATGGAGATTGTTTTAAAGCACTTGGTAAAACCGCCCTTTGAAGCAGCCTCTTTCTCCTTCCTTTACATGAGTGGGCAGGTGGGTTGAGGGTAACTTCTTCGCAGACCTCTTTGAATATTTCTGCATTCCCTCGGGGGCCCCAGCCCCCAGCTTGGGAATCACTGATCAAGATTCTTTAGGGCAACTAACCATAAATTGAAAGCTTTACTCCTTAGCCTTTTCATCTCCTGAAGATGACCCGCAAGGCAGCAGGTACTCTACAGAATCTTAAGGTGGTGACTACAAAACAGACATTTTCTGCTGTTGCCCCTGTACTGTGGAATGCCCATCCCTCTGTCATATGTGAATTAGCAAACACCTGTTGCTTCTGAAATCTTGTAAACACTTCCCTTTCCCCCCAGGCCTTCCCTGACCCATAAGATTGGAACCGGTTTTATGTGTCTACATTTCTGTTTTATTCACTTTCAATGAGCTTTTATATTGCTGCTTTACTGGTTTATGGCTGTGTTTTTGTTTTAATGCATAAAAATTATATTGCTTGTATTTTTTGGACTGCACACAGCTTAAGAGATTTTTGAAACATTAAGCAACGTATAAGTACCTTTTAAGAATAAACATATAACAACAACAATAGAACAAACCAATGTTAGCAAAGTTTCCATCCCTCAAGACATCGTCCAGTTTCATTCAACATTCTCTTGGCTATCTAACCAGTTAAGACAACAATTCAGCAGCATCTGTACACATTCAAACAAACTGAGCACTTGTCAAATGAATCTGACAATACAATTGTAGTTGCTGCAGCTTTCCAATAAATGCTGTCAGCTATGGTAATGCATCCATAAAACGCAATGATTAAATCCATTCCAAGCCAGATGCTTCCGTTTCATGTGGCGCCGGTGTACGCACACACACAACCCGCTAAAAAGGTGGGGCATGCATTTCTCACCACAGAGTCAATGCACTCCCTCTTCCTGTCTTAACTCAACACAATATTCTTCTGGCTAATCATTTACATGCAATTTCACTGAGCCACAAATCTTAAACCATGTTTAAGAGCAGCTGTTCCGGAGCCAAGTTCTATAAATATGCATTCATCTGCCACATGACAAGGAACCAGCAGTTGCAGATCAAGGTGGCGTTCTTTGAAATCTTGGCTTAAGCCAATGGAGAATTGAGTAAAGCTTTGACCCAAATATGGAGCACTAACATCAACAGACAACCATGATCTTTGCTGCTAATCTACAAGATTCTCTTGAACTCATATAGCAATTATCGGTGTCACAGAAAGTTGGTTTTGAGCCAAGATACTTGTTATGATGATATTTTAAATATCCTGACCCTGATGGCTACTTAGTCCTTAAGTATCATGATTTAAGCGAGAAATCCGGTTACATATATATATACTGGTATATATATAAATAATCTTATTTGAAGCAATTTTATTTGCTTTCTAGTTTCTGAGCTAGAAGCTCCAATCCAATCCCAAGCATACTTAATTGGAAGCTAGCTTGACATACTCCTAAATAAATATGTCTGCAAGGCAGATACTGCATGTTTCAAAAATAAGTGGAAATAAAAAGCCGCAAGATTTGACCATGCACTCCAAAGATCGAGAACAAAATTGTGGATGGCATGCTGGCATGCCCGCATATCTTTGTACTTAACAGCTGGCTCTTGTAGCAGGGTACTAAATTTTTGGTTGTGCATGCTTTTAGTGATCCCAGGAGATGTTTAAGCAGACACCTTTAGCTTGATCTATAACCCTGAATCCCACTCAACTCAGCAGCAACAGTTTGGCTAAACAGTGCCTCTCTCCACACATGGACACTTTTTACTTAAGACAGCTGGTGCTATCTAATTATTGAAGTGTCTTGTGTTCCTAAGCACTTGGCTGCATTGCAGGCAGAGTGTGCAGCATCTTTTTAAAAAAAGCTAATTGCAATTATCTCTGTCTTAACTTCAGCCACTCTGAATTTTTTTGTGGGCTTTTATCTCCAGCCACACGTCCTTTCACAAAAGGGTTGTGTTCGCATTAAGGGTGTGTTCATTAGAGACTGGATTACTGGAAACACACTCAATGTGGGGCGTCCCTTGGGCTTAACCAGGAAGCTATAGCTGGTGCAGAATGCAGCGGCTAGATTGTTGACGGGGGTACTCTTGTCAGTTTTGCCGAGAGAGCTGCAATAACTTCCAATATGCTAACCATGTACAGTTGTCTCATTTAAAGTCCTTAACTGACTTGGGTCCAGACTATCTAAGAGAATGCCTTGCCTATTATCTCCTTGTCTGACAACTGCACTCCTCAAATTGGGGCACCACTGAGAGTCTATTATGGCCCAGGGATGCTTTCAGCCTGTCCTAGAAACTGGGCTTTTAGCGTTGCAGCTTGAGCTCTCTGGAATCAATTAACTTTTTACATATATATTTTTATTAAATTTTCTGTTTTACAATTTCAAACACACATTTTACATCCTTAAGATAGCAATGACTCCCCTTCTTCTCTTTCCATGGTTCATTTTACATATCTTAAAAAGGTAAAGGGACCCCTGACCATTAGGTCCAGTTGCGGACGACTCTGGGGTTGTGGCGCTCATCTTGCTTTACTGGCCAAGGGAGCCAATGTTTGTCCTAAGAAAGCTTCCGGGTCATGTGGCCAGCATAACTAAGCTGCTTCTGGCAAAACCAGAGCAGTGCATGGAAACGCTGTTTACCTTCCCGCTGGAGCAGTACCTATTTATCTACTTGCACTTTGACGTGCTTTCGAACTGCTAGGTTGGCAGGAGCAAGGACCGAGCAACGGGAGCTCGCCCCGTTATTGGCCGAGGGAGCCGGTGTACAGCTTCTGGGTCATGTGGCCAGCATGACTAAGCCACTTCTGGCGAACCAGAGCAGCGCACAGAAATGCTGTTTACCTTCCCGCCACAGCGGTACCTATTTATCTACTTGCACTTTGACGTGCTTTCAAACTGCTAGGGGGGCAGGAGCAGGGACCGAGCAACGGGAGCTCACCCCGTTGTGGGGATTCGAACTGCCGACCTTCTGATCGGCTAGCCCTAGGCTCAGTGGTTTAGTCCACAGTGCCACCCGTGTCCCATTTTACATATCTTAAATCCCTGCATATTTTACAAAAACTATACCAAACGGTTTTCCATTATTGCATCCATCTGGAATCAATTATCAGCTGAAATCAGACAGGTGCTTAACATCATGATGTTTAGAGACCTACTGAAGATATTTTTGTTTAGGAAGGTTTTCCCTGGGGTATACCCCTGTCACTTTTCTGATGGTAAGAGCTAGTCAACAGTGCTAGGCACTACCTTTGAAGATGGCTTCTGCGGATCTCCCGCCCTCCTGCCCTTTTTTCTTGCGTTCGACACCTTGACCTTGCTATGGACTTTGGTTGGTCGCCTGTTGAAGGGGCCTGCTAGGAATTTTCCCACTTGGCAGATTGGCACCAGCCACTTGTTTTTCACCTACCTTGTAGCAAATCGTCACAGCTTTGAAAGGTCAGGCAGTTAGGCATTGGAAAAGTTTGGTTTATGGGAGGGGAGGTTGTGGCCATCTGTTATTCTGTTAAAGCTCGTGGTTCCTGTCCGAAGCCCAGGTGGAGGCTAGGGCCATGGTACAACCTTTCCACTGGCCCTGGGGGGGGGGATCTCTGAGTTGATGTACATCAACAGGGCTCCCCCTACTGGTGGTTAACCCTCGTGAGAATTCCTGCATGGTGGACAGGAGTCAGATATAGTCCGGGTTCGGGTCCAATGCCTAAAGCCAATATCACTCACATTCTGTAACCAATAAAGTTGTGGTCTTTCTTAGCCCATTAACCTAAAATACTGGTGTCCACATGTCTTTATTCATCAAAGGAAGGGGTGTGGGGCCTTGACACGCAATCCAAAACGTTTGCCTTGATGGAACAATCACCTTAGTGAGATACTAAATTCCTCCCATTGTTTTTAGAATTTGTACTGTTTTATTGTACTGTTTTGAATTATGGTGTTGGAGGAGACTCTTGAGAGTCCCATGGACTGCAAGAAGATCAAACCTGTCCATTCTTAAGGAAATCAGCCCTGAGTGCTCACTGGAAGGGCAGACCGTGAGGCTGAGGCTCCAATACTTTGGCCACCTCATGAGAAGAGAAGACTCCCTGGAAAAGACCCTGATGTTGGGAAAGATGGAGGGCACAAGGAGAAGGGGACGACAGAGGACGAGATGGCAGTGTTCTTGAAGCTACCAGCATGAGTTTGACCAAACTGCGGGAGGCAGTGGAAGACAGAAATGCCTGGCGTGCTCTGGTCATGGGGTCACAAAGAGTAAACACGACTAAACGACTAAACAATAACATTGTTGTTTGATTCTATTGCTCTCAGAGCGCATGCTTTTTTGTGTTTTTACCATGTACAACACTTCAATGGCTATATGCAGCAAAGTGATCTAAAACTTGTTTAATAAATAAAAACAAATGCCCTGTGGTCAGATCAATACTGGTCCAATATTGAGGACACTGGTGATGTAGGTGGCAGTTGATCAAACTGGATTTCTACTGAGGGAACACTCATGCCATAGGTTATCTTGCTCAAGTGAGAGGGGCCCATGCACATCAACTCCATTACATAGATATATACCAAGGTGCATGTGTGAGCTGGCCCAGGTTATCCAAACATTAATTGGGGTCTTGGAAATTTTATGTGTCCATGTCCAAGCGTATTGAAAGGCGTATGCAAAAGACGATTTGACGATCAACTGAATTTTGCATTTGGCAAAGTCACAGCACAGGAATATTTGATGGGCCTCCTGGGGTGAGAGATGGTATTTACAGAACCACTAAAGACTATCATTTGCAAAATGTCAGCTTTTACTATCACGCTCATAAATATATGGTAATATTTCCTTGTGGGCACAAAACAGCCTAACAACTGGGTGTGGACCAGTACAACAGATTGTCCTGACAAGATTGTGCTGACAAGATAACACAAGAGTTAGCATTAAAAATTAAACTGTCAACATCATAATGCTTTTATATAAATCCATTGTGCAGTCACATTTAAAATAATGTGTGCAGTTATGGTGGCTTCTTCAGCAGAACTATTACAGGTTTCAGCAGCAGAAGATAAAGAGATTTCAGTTAGGGGACAGGGGTGAGATAAGCAAAGACTGTAGGTAACGGAAAAATTCTTACTTGGTCTTGGACACATTTCAAATTAAATTACAAAAATAGCAGGGCACTTACAGATTATCTGTTGTTGTAGGTAATTTCTATACTTAATACACAGAACAATGCTATCAATCCAAAACAATCCTGTTACTTACATACTACAGAGACCATTTCAATTAGTTCCAATAAATGTGTAAAATGGAAAACTTGAACTTGCTGTAAACTTCAGCCTGGGAGAGGGACAGTCTTTACTTTGTGCAACTTGCCAAATAAAATGGACTGCTTGTCCCTCACTCCTTATGTTAGGGCTAGACGATGTGTGGCCCTCCATATACTCATTTAATTAATTTAACAATGTGTATAGGCCATTCCATAAAATATTTCCATAAAATATTTATCAAAAGCCAACAATAAAAATTTAAAAAACTTAACTAAACATAATAAAATTGAATGTCAGAGCAGGCTTGCTGAAACAAATAAAAGAAGTATTTAGCGGTTTTATTCTTGGTTTACAACTTGTGGTTTGTCTGGAACAAGACAAACCATGAGCCCAGATTCAGACAAAATGCTAAGCTAAACCAAGGTTTAGCCCTGTGTAGTTAGGGAACTCACACTATTGCTCCTTCTTGTTTAGCCATGGTTTGGCTTAGCAATGGATCCAATCTGGATGTGTTATAGTATCTCTGCTCTGCCCAACAATTAACCATTAGGTATCCAGTTAGAAAATAAGTTAAATTGCAAAAAGAATTTTAAGTTGTGCACCTTGTTCAGTTTTGATAAAAAAACAACTGGTGCACACTGACGCAATCCATATTGCAGTTCTGAACTCAAAGTAGTGTTTTCATGAAACAAATAATAGGCAATACCTTTCTTTATTTTTTTTACTCTTCCTGCGGTTATTCACCTTGTATTAATGTCAACATCCGGACACATGACAGCGTAAGTTTGCATCAGGAACAATATCTGTCATTATATGTAACATGGCCAATTTGAAAAATGTCTTTCTAACCTTCAATGTTTGATGTTGCAGAGAAAATAACAAGCTTGATCCCTAATTATTGGTATTATCTTGACGACAACAGCAAATCCAACTATTGCATATGAATTTAACAGCAATAGTTATTTTCAAGAGCAACCATTTGCTTTTTTTTAAAAAAATGCAATAATGTTATCTTTGTAATTATAGCCTTATGCTGCCTGCTTGAATCTGCTACTGGCTTACGTAGTTTCACATCAGCTGCAAATGGTCAAAATGACCAAGGCCCACACATTCCTCTACATGTTGAAAGTCATTGCTTTTTTGGTGACATAAATATCACAATCCAGAGAAAGTGGGGCTTATGTGCAAAGAGGGGGTTAGTTGTGTGTGGGAGCATTTAAACATGATATTTCCCATACAAAGTTTGAAATGATACATATGAGAGAAAGATCAGTGAGCAAAGCATTTCCAACACACCCAAGCAGCCACTTCTTAAATACAAGGTAGGGCCAGTAGCTTCAGCTTTAATTGGGCAAAAGACATCTACAATATTGCAATACTTTGTCAACAGGTCCAATAATCTCATGGTCATGTTCCAGTCAGAATGATGCAAATGGTAGGGACAGATAAGGTAAAGGTAAAGGACCCCTGGACAGTTAAGTCCAGTCAAAGGTGACTATGGGGTTAAGGCACTCATCTCACTTTCAGGCTGAGGGAGCCAGCATTTATCCACAGGCAGCTTTCTGGGTCATGTGGCTGCATGACTAAACTGCTTCTGGTGCAACAGGACACTGTGACGGAAGCCAGAGCACAAGGAAACACTGTTTACCTTGCAGCTGCAGTGGTATCTATTTATCTACTTGCACTGGCGTGCTTTCGAACTGCTAGGTTGGCAGGAGCTGGGACAGAGCAACAGGAGCTCACCCCATCGCATGGATTTGAACCGCCAGCCTTCTGATCAGCAAGCCCAAGAGCTCAGTGGTTTATATGACAGCGCCACCCGTGGGTAGGGGCAGAGTAAAGTCAACACTTACTCCCCCGTACTGCTTTTCCTTCTCACTGCTAAAAGTAATGCTACAGCCATGATACCCTGGACAAGCTTTCCCAAGTGTGGAGTGAGATTTTTCTCTCTACACATCCAGGCTAATCTTTCTCAGCCACCATTGCTGGACTTAGTGGAAAATCAGTCTTTCCCCCTTCCACTTGCTCAGGCTGGTGGTGCGTTCTGAATAACACTGTTATGAATTTGTGGGTGCTAGACGCTTCTAATCCCTGGATTCAAGAAGCGTTAATAGCTAATTAAGCCAGGCAGGCTAGCCTCCTAGGGAATGGGCCATTAAGAGGACAAAAGATCAAAGGGCTTGTACTAAGCCAGAGTTTAGAGTTTATGCAACTGAGAAGCAAGGCAGCAAACGGGAAAAGCCAGAGAGGCAGAGAGATTGTGCATCTCTGTTTGAATCCAAAGCTGTGGCTGTGGGAGAAACAAGTTGCTCTTGGGGTGTTGATGCTGTGAGCCCCTCCATCAGGTTGCATATATGTGTAAGTAAACCATATCTCATAAGGACACCACAGTCTCTTCTGTGCCTAATTTCCAAAAGGAAAAAATGAACCCTGGGTGAGCACCTGGAACCCCTGGAATCTCACACTGCTCAGAGTTTGGGGTGGCGTGCAACAATATAGATCTTGCAATATGTGTGCAATGTGAGCAACTAGGTCTAAAGTTGGAGACCTCCCCGACACTACTCTTGTAAGGGTAGCCTTGGGAAGGAGGGCTGGCAGATCTGGCTGTGGGAATTGCTCCAATCTCTGTCCAAGGAATTAATTCACGCCCAAGGTAAATTAAGCACATGCTAAGTAGTTTGAATGAATAGGGCCCATTCTGAACAGGTGAGCTTGCTCCTGGTTAGGTCCCTAACAAGGAGGATTGGCAATTTAAGATGAAGGAATATGCAGGGTTAACAGGCCTAACAAGTAGAATAAGAAAGCAGGAAGAACAAATACTGAGAGAGGAGTGGAAATTTTTGGTTGAGCACGTAGAAAATAATTGTACACAGATGAAAAGGCTGGCAGAATTAATGTAAAATCAACAGTATAACATATTTAAAGGGATATTATAAAGGGGAGAATTTGAACCAATTGGATAAATAAGAATATGCAGGAATTGGGGTTAAATCAAAGGAGTCTTGGAAGGATAAGGAGGGAAGTCATTGAATGTATTGGCATATTGTAAGACTTTAATGTGGAAATGTATATCTGAAAACTTTTCAATAAAATTATTTTAAAATAATTTTAAAAAGAGAAGGAGGAAACTGATGGAAAGATAGACATCACCAGGTAACCACCTTTTAGGTGTCAGATTCTCCCTACCTTGAAGGGTTTAGACAGTCCATGAACTCCCAATCTTCTGCAGGTATAAATGCATTTCTACTCTATTAACAATAAATCTACATTATCTAATTTGTCAAAACTGCTCCCCCCCCCCATACTGCACCTGTGAGGTAGGTGTTGTGCGACGAATTGATAAAATAGTGAGACAGGGGCTGGCTCATATCTTCATTCAAATCCAGTTTTTCAGGTGGAACGACTCCGTTCTCCTCTCCACTCAAATATCTCATAAATCCATCCACCGATATCTGCCCTGGGAGAAAAGAAATTCAAGAAGGCACATACTTTAGCTTCAATAACTCAGCTTGCAGTATACCTTCGTTTGGATTCAACTCATCCCAGAAGAACAAGACATGTTCAACAAATTATTTACCCTTGATTCTATCAAGTTTTTTTCATTCTTCAAGTGATCCAAGAACAAAAATTAGCAGACTGAAACCCTTAGAGTTTGACTTTGCATCTTACTTAAAACGCCGAGGTCCACCAAGCACAACCAGGTGCAAAATAGTAGCTCAGCCCTGGAATGGAGGTAGGGTCTCATGTGTAAGGTAAAGGTAAAGGACCCCTGGATGGTTAAGTCCAGTCAAAGGCGACTATGGGGTTGAGGCACTCATCTCGCTTTCAGGCCAAGGGAGCCAGCATTTGTCCACAGACAGCTTTCTGGGTCATGTGGCCAGCATGACTGAACTGCTTCTGGTGCAACGGAACACTGTGATGGAAACAAGAGCGCACAGAAATGCTGTTTACCTTCCCGCCACAGTGGTACCTATTTATCTACTTGCAGTGGTGTGCTTTCGAACTGCTAGGTTGGCAAGAGCTGGAACAGAGCAACAGGAGCTCACCCCGTCATGGGGATTCAAACCACCAACCTTCTGATCGGCAAACCCAAGAGGCTCAGTGGTTTAGACCACAGTGCCATGTGTAAACACACCCTAATTCTCCCAGTGCTGAAGAGGAGAAGTGGGCCAAACCACTGCTGCATCACGTACTTTTACTAATGTGCTTTTTAGGATTGGCAGAGAATAACGTTTCATTTTTATCCAAGGCTACTACTGTGGCTGTGCTGCATTTTCCTCAATTGCAATTAAGCAACTGATTTATCAGTGATGGAAATGTCACAACGGTGAGCGTCTGATTGCAGAAAAGGAATACCTGATGTTTTCATCAGGCTTCTTTAATAACTAGCACTCAGGAAGGTTGAAAGGATAAATGGAGATGCTTCCCACACATGTGTGTGAGAGAAAAGGACTGGTAATGATCATATAAATAACAGAACAATGATAAACCATCCAAACAATCCTCTGCATCATCCCAAAACATTGAAGTAAGTCTTACAGAACAAGTATACCAGGGCAACTTGTTCCTGAGTGTACATATTAGCAATTGAAAGCACAGCAAGGTCACTTTTCTCTAGTGCAGGTCAGGATGCATATGCATGGCTTTGTACACATCAGAGAGGGGTGAGAGGTTGTCTTCTCCCCAAGTGCATGGTGTGCTTTGTTTCCCTTTCTCGTAATACCCTGCTCCCAAACACCTATTTGTGAAGCTGACGGATGCACGTGCGCAATGTCTGTCTCAAATGCAGACACCTGTCTCAAGTACAAAGTGAATCGAGACTGAATTTGCGAGCCGGACTGAAGCCGGCTTGAGCAAAAGGACACCACACAGCAGTATTTCTCAAGAAGCTACACAATCAGTGTGGATTGGGGCGAGCATCATTTGTGTGCAGCTTCCAAAACTAGCAATGGGAGTGCATTGGATACAAAGTTAGCACCAATGTATACATACCCTTGTACAAGCAGCTGTCATTTTAGGCACGTCCATTATGTACACAACCAGATATCATGCCGAACCCAGAAGTGACCTGGAAATGTCACTAAAAGTCACCAAAAGGAGTGGAATGGGGAGGGGGCGTGATGGGGTGTTTGCAGGCTTTTTCAATGGGTGTTCCAATTACACGTGATTTCATGCAAGCACGCAATGATCCAGGACGCAACACCCCCCCCCCAAAAAAAAAACCCAGAGAGTTGCCTGAAGTCATATTACCAACTGCCATGTGAAGTTTGATAACTTCAGAAGTTCCTGGTCAGTTCTCACTTAAGTATTATATTTCAGCTGCCAAACAGAGGGCAGTCAACATGCTAGGGAAATTTTGGAATAACTTTTCATGCTCTTCTACAAAGGAAAAAGAAACATTTCCAGAACACACGACCAAGTCTTGCCAATGTGCTATTCAGTTCCTATGCGCTTTCATGAGTAGCACTGACAGGTAATGATGCACTGAAATTCTAATATCCTCCATATGCCTGTGTTATTAATAGAATGTCTTCTGCCAACTTCAGTTGGACTCTTTCCAGTCATTTAGTCAACAGAGAAAATAAGAACATAAACTGATTACTCAGAGGGGAGGGGAGAGAAAGTTTCAAGATCATTCCGTTCTGTCTGCTTTTGTTGAATCTGAAAAACTCATTGTTTTTATTGCAAATGATAATGTCAGGCTGAATGTAGATCTCCTGGCAGCCAGCAAGAGTCTCAGCTCTTCAAGGGATTCTCTAAATGGACATATTTTCTTCATGTCCTAATATGCAGCTCTTCTTTAGAAATGTGAGCGCATGAGGGATGAGCCCCTGTGAAATGTTTGCAGTAATGAAGTTTTGGAAGCTCCCTGATTGCTAGAATTTCTTTTGCTGTCCTTTTCAGGTGTGCGACACACAGCAGTCAAGACTGAAACAATGACTGCAGAAGACCTGCTGGGAAGTGGCAGCCTGGATGCTTAAAGGTTAAGGTAAAGGGACCCCTGACCATTAGGTCCAGGCGTGGCCAACTCTGGGGTTGCGGCACTCATCTCGCTTTATTGGCCGAGGGAGCCGGTGTACAGCTTCCGGGTCATGCGGCCAGCATGACTAAGCTGCTTCTAGCGAACCAGAGCAGCGCACGGAAACGCCGTTTACGTTCCTGCTGGAGCGGTACCTATTTATCTACTTGCACTTCAACGTCCTTTCGAATTGCTAGGTTGGCAGGAGCAGGGACCGAGCAACGGGAGCTTGCCCCGTTGCGGGGATTCGAACCACCGACCTTCTGATCGGCAAGTCCTAGCCTCTGTGGTTTAACCCACAGCACCACCCACGTCCCAGGTTTAAGAGTTAGAAGTCCTTAAAAACATTGGGGGACATTGAGGGCTACTTAAAGAGTGTGGCCCTTACATTGGAGAGTGTAGGAGAGTAAGAAATAAAGCCAAGCAAATCCAGTCTGACAAATCCTGGGTGCAAAGGGTATGTTTCTCATTAAAGCAGTGGGTAACATGTAGGCATGTTTCTTTCTCCTCCAGGCAGGCAACATCATCTTGAGGTCATAGTGGCCATGCCCTCTCTCCTTCGGGGAGGCAGCATCATCATGATGTCACAGTGGCCAGCCTCTCTCCTTGTGGGAGGCAACATCATCATGAGGTCACAGTGCCCAGCCTCTCTCCTTTGAGCAGGCAGTATCCACATGGGGTCACAAGGTTCATTCTTTCTTTAATTGAAACAGAAAGCATACTTAATGTCTCTGTCTTTCAGACAGAAGGAAGAGCATTTGGGCGCGGCGTATATTTTATTCAGGTGAGCAGCAGCAATGTGTGGTTACAGTGGCTACTAGCATCTGACTAAGTGAAATGGACAGCAGTGCAGTTTGCAGGCAGGTACTCTGGGTATTATATAGCTTTTTCTGATATGGAATTCCGCGGTCTGGCCTGATAACCAAAGAGGCAGAGAATGTCAGCATCCCGTCTATAACAGGGCAACATGGCTCGGAAAGCGTAGTTTTAGACATGAACTGACAGGCTGAAGGAAGCCTGTTACATACTTAATTTGTTGTTGTAGTAGTAGTATTTTTCCTTCCAATGAGAGGAAAGCGTTCTTGTGGGATTTTCTGCCTCACGTGCCCAAATAACTTGATTGGCCTCAGGTACAATGTATCTTTTGCAGTGTGTGTTGCTCCATCTCAGGCAACAAAACAGGAGGGGTGCCCATCTTCAAGATTCTTTTTCCTTTCTCCCTCCCCTGTGGATTAAATTACTACATAATTTTGCATCCCAGCCAACAGCAGGCAGATGTAGGCAATCTTAAAACAAATTTTCACATGCTTCTGGTTAGCGTTGATGGCATAACTATAAGAGGAAACTGCCCCTTAAGTAAGTAGCTGCTAGCAGGCAGGCAGTATAGGGATGGCAGTGGTATCTCTTTTTATGGTGGAGAAATGGCTTCTTGCCATTTAATTCTCTGGAAGCTCATCATCCAAATATCTTGGCTATTAGCCTGTAGTTTCCTTAACAGCTGATTTGCCATTTAGGAAGTCTCCAACAGTCCTCCAACAGTTTTAATAATGGAATTAATTAAAAGTAAACATGTATCCCTGCTTTAGATTTTTCACTGGAAGTAGGAAACTAACTATATCTAGCTGTCTACCTAATCAGCGGATAATCAAACTCGGATATTCACTACAGATAAAGTAAGCTAATATCACTAGGGGGAATCCATTCTTCTCATTCACAAATATCCAGGAATTGATATAACCCATAGTTTGTAAATCCCCTTAATATCCTTCCAGAGGGATAATTGTAACTGGAAAAGAAGGGAGAAAACAAAAGGAAAAACCAAAACAGACACAGTGTTTCAGAATGAAACTCCTTGTAAAGTCAGGCATTATCCAAGATTGACAAGGGACGGTTGTCTTTAAAATAGATTGTTCAAAATCTTAAGGCTTCTGCAATTATCCAGTACTGCAGTCTGTTTATTAAGATAATTTTTAACTAAATGTTGATGGGAACATGGTAGCATAATATTATGGAGATTGTCATACACTTGCTAAATATCACCTGTACTTCCTTTTCTTTTTAAAGAACTATGGCCACATATTATTAAACAGGTTGGCGTACTCTTAAAATAAGCTCACCTGTCACCCTATATTTCCTTAATTAAAAAACTGTCACTCAGTTGAGCCGTTGAGAGTAGTCACTCAGCAGCCACGTTGTGCAACACAGCATGCCAGTCATTCTTCAGTATCCTTTTTGTTTTAGAAGTGGGCGAAAAATAAACCACTTGATGGAGAGCAAAAATAGCAGTATGTTCTTAAATTTTAAAATGTTTTGCTAGGGTTTATGTTTACAAGTCTGTTTTAGTTGTACTTAGACATCGGTCCCATCCACCCTATACATTTAAATCACTATCGTTCCATTTTAAACAGTCATGGAAGCTCCCCAGGAATCCTGAGAACTGTGGTTCCCATACAGAGCTACAGTGTTTCCAAAAAGCATATTCCCTACGTTATGTTTCAAACAGCTACCAAACTGCAAAAATTGGAGCTTAAAATATCAGAAGTTGCTTGATTCATATCCTACTCCACTCAGTAAGTTTTCTACTCTGAATTCAAAGGGAAAACTCTGTGATTATATTTTCCATTATGGTGCTCAATTGGACAGACAGGACATTAAATTAATAATTTTTAAAATGATATAGACTTTATAAATTGGAACATCAAACGGCTGATTACCTTGTAAAGCCCACATTTCCTAAGCTTAGGCGAGCATTTACGGCCTTCCAATTCCAAACTGCCTACAGCTATGCTCAGTGGCAGATATTCTCACACTCCCATGGCACTACATTTGTGGGGCACCAGAAATTGAGGACCTACCTCACTGCTTGTTCTTTTGTTCACTCTGCTCTAAACCAAGAATGAAATTTCTGGGATCTATTCTGCCCCACCTACACTCTGATACAATTTCAGAAAAGATTTTCTAGCTCCTGCCGGACACCAACTGTAGCGTAACCTTCAAGGTCTCTTTTTGTCCTAACACAGTCATCCCCAAACTCAGCCCTCCAGCTGTTTTGGGACTATAACTCCCATCATCCCTAGCTAACAGGACCAGTGGTCAGGGCTGTTGGGAACTGTAGTCCCAAAACAGCGGGAGGGTTGAGTTTGGGGATGCCTGTCCTAGCAGCAATGAAAATCCAGGCAAGAGTTATTATAGAGATTGCTGTTGACTGCTTTGGGGATGCTCTTATTTCACCGCAATAGTTCAGCAATTCCAAGAGTTCCCTAAGAAGAGTTAAAACCACTCTGAAAACTGTGGCTCTGCCAGGGGAATAAGGTCTCCTATCAGCTCTTAGCACCGTTATCAAACTACAGTTCTCAGGATTCCTTGGGGGAAGCCATGACTGATGGGAGTAACATGATCTTGCTTTAAATAGTGTGTATTATACACATTTATAATTATAATTCTGATGTTTCCTTAATTTATTCAATTAAAAGCATTTTTAACATATTTTTTCTCCTCCTCCCATTACACTCCCCTGTAAACCTCCCATTCCCAAAAAGTCCCACCAGATGTTTGCCTAGTAATGTAAGCAGCAGCCCCTTCCCAAAAAATCTGAAGATATTTCTCCCCATCCCCAAGAAATCAGCAGTAAAAGAGCCACCATTTTCTCAGGGGGGTCATATTTTTGCAGAACCTTGGACAGAGAATTTCAGCCCAGCCCTAGCTGAGAAGTCCTTTGCCACTTCAAAGGGAAAAATCTTCTCTAATCCACCGGTCTACTTCCCTGCGAAGGGTTGCAGTAGATGGGAAGGAATCCAGCATGCTTTATCGAGAAGCAACTGAGAGCAATGCCCTGTGTGGCGCCAGCAGATTTGCTCATGAGTAAGCATCCAGGCGGCTTCGTCATGCTGGCCACATGACCCAGAAGCTGTCTGCGGACAAACGCCGGCTCCCTCGGCCTATAGAGCGAGATGAGCGCGCAACCCCAGTTGGTCACGACTGGACCTAATGGTCAGGGGCCTCTTTACCTTAACTCTTAAACACTGCTGAGTGCCTTTGGAGGTCTCTCTCTCTCTGTCTCTCTGCTGTGTTCACCTCCTTCATGCAACAAGCCACTACTGTAATGAATAGGGTTGATGAAAACTAAATCCGAAACAACAGCTAAAGTTTTAAAACTGCTAAGACTAAAATTAAAAATCAAAACTAAAATGTTCCCTCCATCGCAGACCAAAGCACCATATTATTATTTCAAGGAGTTTGGTGAGATGGGAAGGGTTGGTGATTTCTTCCCAGGAGAGTTGCAATGACAGCTACAATCAAATCCATAAAGCATCCTTGTGGAACATATTTGAATTCCATACACCTGGATGCAAAAAATTCTGTAGCAGCAGTTGCAGCAGCATCTTGCCCTGGCTAATCCAAGTCTATTTTCCAGAGAGAGTGAATTCTACATCTGATAGATATGGGCAAAACCTCTCAGCAAACACTCATGCTACTCAGCCTCAGACTTGCAAAATCCAACCATAATCCATGCCTTTTCAAAGCATACAGCCTGCAATAAAAATGAACAAATCTCAACACCAAGTCAAACAAAGCTACACTTGCCCACTCCTGTACTGCTACCTTCACAATCCCTTGCTGTTGGCAGCTGCTGTCACTGCTACTTTGTTTTGTATTGTGGATTTATCTTCTTGATCCCTTTAATTAACAGACATAAAGTGCTTCCTTCAACTTCCAACTAGTTGCTGGAAGAGAATTGCTGCATAAACAGTCAGGAGGTTTTCACATTACAATAAAATCTTTGGCTGAGCTCATAGCTAAGCCTCATTAACACGGGAGACCAGCTGCAAACAAATAAATGTTAGCAAAAAGGGAACAACTTTATAAATTGGATCAAACTACACCTTTTCATTTGTTTGTATTTTATTTATATTTACATGTTATTATAAAATGTTCATAGATTAAATTGTGTGGTGTTAATTAAGGAAGACTGGGGACCACAGTGGATTATGAGAAATTTCATTCCCCTTGCTTCCCTTGTGGTAAACTAAAGAAACAGGGCTGAGAGGTTTTCAAAATTGTATCTTAATTTGCATAGTTCCCAGAGGGCACAGATTGTCTCTTTCTCATTATTATTTTGCAAAATACAGGTCCCTACACCAAATTATTTTGCGATTCAAGACTCAGTGCAAGCAGACAGGGGCCAGTGACTAGCAGCTGCTAAGTTAACAGGGGCACAAAATTATAATTTTTGGTAGCCAGCGGGATGCTGGGTAAAAGGTAAAGGTAAAGGGACCCCTGGACAGTTAAGTTCAATCAAAGGCGACTATGGGGTTATGGTGCTCATCTCACTTTCAGGCCAAGGGAGCCGATGTTTGTCCACAGACAACTTTCCGGGTCATGTGGCCAGCATGACTAAACCGCTTCTGGTGCAACAGAACACCGTGATGGAAACCAGAGTGCAAGGAAACGCTATTTACCTTCCCACCACAGCGGTACCTATTTATCTACTTGCACTAGTGTGCTTTCAAACTGCTAGGTTGGCAGGAGCAGGGACAGATCAATTGGAGCTGACTCCGTCATGGGGATTCGAGCCACCGACCTTCTGATTGGCAAGCCCAAGAAGCTCAGTGCTTTAGACCACAGCACCACCCATGTCCCTCTGGGTAGGGTAGTAGCAGCAAGGGCCTAGATTGTCACTGAGCTCCCAATCAGTGTCATTAAATCTGGTGCCCACCAAAGCCTATTGGGGAATATTTGATAACATGGACATTGTAGCTGCAGCAGTACCAGGGACTCCAGAGAGTAGGATACACCTGTTAGCTAAAAAGCACATGTTAGGAATGGGGAAACCTGTGGTCCTCTGGATGCTGTTGGACTTCATATCGCATCAGCCTCAGACAGCATGGATAATGGTCAGAAATTATGAAGAGCCACAGGATTCCCCCAATATCCTCTAGTTTTCTGCAAATACTTCCAGTCTCCTGCCTCTCTCCTAATACTTAGCACCTTGCTAATTGCATTACATGCTCAGGGAAATGTTTATAGATGTCTCTTCAAAGTACCCACTACCTAGTTTATTATACTGACCTAATGCAGTTTAAATCAAGGTTGAGAATCTCTGGCTCTTGGTCTCAATGCAGCCCTTGATGCCTTTGAATGGAGTCTGTACCTTCCCTCCCTTGACTTAATCCCCTGCACAGCAATTACTCTGACAGACCACAAACAAGGTCCCATTAGTGAAACTGGGAGCTCCCCCCCCCCCCGCCAAAAAAAAGCATAATTGCTGCAGAGAAGGGGTGTGTGTATTTTTGGGTAGTATGTGTGCCAACTGGGAAGGAAAAGGTGGCCTTCCCCGATCTCTGCACTTGGATAGCCCCTACTCAACATCATACCCCAACCAAGTATCAATTAGGCTTAGGATAAGGTCTTGTTCATAGGAATGGGACTTTTGTTTGATAAGACAAGTTGCAACATGGGAGGAGTGACAGCTGGGGAGGGAAGGATTAATCCTTCTTTTCCCATGTGTTGCCACCCCTGATATATCTCCCCCCCCCCATATACAGCACTTAAAGGTAAAGGGACCCCTGACCATTAGGTCCAGTTGCAGACGCCTCTGGGGTTGTGGCACTCATCTCGCTTTACTTGGCTGAGGGAGCCAGCGTACAGCTTCCGGGTCATGTGGCCAGCATGACTAAGCTGCTTCTGGCGAACCAGAGTAGCGCACAGAAACGCCGTTTACCTTCCTGCCGGAGTGGTACCTATTTATCTACTTGCACTTTGACGTGCTTTCGAACCGTTAGGTCGGCAGGAGCAGGGACCGAGCAATGGGAGCTCACCCTGTTGTGGGGATTTGAACCTCCGACCTTTTGATCGGCAAGCCCTAGGCTCTGTTGTTTAGACCACAGCACCACCCTGTCCCTTAAGCACTTAGGCTTAGAAAAGGGTTACCAAACGTGTGAATGGGTGTGCTGCATTTTTTTGGGGGGGAGGGAGGCAGAAAGAGAGAAAGGCAAAGAGAGAGAAAGCAAAAGGGAAAGAAAGAAAATGTGTGGCTTCAGCTCTGTCCATTACCAGCTCCTGTCCTGCTCACGTCTGATATGCAGCTCTCAATAAGGATGCACAAAAGAGGTGACATTTCTTATTTTATTCTCATGGATATTTCCAAGCCATTAAAAAATTATTAGGTAGGTTGGACATATATCTGCAAAAGCAGTTATGTGTTTTTCACGAGGGAAGAGTTATCCAAGCCATTCTGCTTGCTGGGGTTTCTGGTAATGCTGATCCTAGCAGTAATGCCCATTATTGACCATTCAGAGGTGTGTGTGTGTGCAAAAACACACACACCTGTATAGTTTTGTTTTATGGAAGAGGATCACATCATCCCTTTCTTTAAAAGAAAAGGCATTTGAAGATGAAGGGGAAAGTTACCCTCATTGCATACGGTTCCCTGTTTAAAGCGCATAACTTTAAAAAGTGGTCAAGAGCTCTACTTGCCATTTTTTAATAATAATAATAATAATAATAATAATAATAATAATAATAATAATAATAATGGAAACAATAGTTCAAGCCCATGTTGAGCAGGAGGATAAACTAAGCTCCAAGGTCTAGAGTTTAAAGTGCTCCATCCCCAGAACAGAAACTGACCCTGAAACAATGAATAAAGACTATTAATCAGAAATCTAGCACCTGCACTTATCAGGAAGCAATACAATGGTCTGAACCTGCACACAGGAAGTAGTTAATTAAAGGCACAGGAAACCTCAGTTGCGCTTTGCCTGTCTACATTATACAAGTTGGGCTGCAATTTATATTCTATTACAGCACATAAATAAAAATCATATCTGAAAACACAAGGAAGGATAGTGGAACATAATGACACCAGGGACTTTTGCGTCACAGCACCTTCATCCCAGTACATATCATATGAATGGAGAGTTTGTTCCCACCAAGGAAAGCTGTACGGTCTGCATATGACTTCCCAGAAAGCAATCCAACATGAAAACAAGGGATTGCTTATAAGATGGGACTGCCCTCTTAGAAAAGCCTGATCACATCTACTAGCCATTGTAGATGCCAAATCCCTCCTTCTACCTCGCTTTTGTCCTTTTTAGGCCCATGGCTTTGCTGGCTCCGCAGATAAACATCTAGTGAATGTTCTGCGAAGACATTTTCAGCTTCCTTTGCCGTGGGCTCTGCCTCTTGCAAAATGTGCTTCCGTCAGTGCCCTTGTTACCACGAAGCATGACTTATGAGGGATGTGGTTTATGTCAGATGCTATATTTAAAAGTGCACTGTACTATTAAGGTGTCTTCAAAGTGGAAAAGCGGGGCCCTCCCTGCTTTGTACTAGCTCCTGCCTCTATGTTCTCTGTTGCCTAGGAGACAGACCCATCAAGTTGTACGCAGCAGACTTTGACAGGCACTTTTACACTCTTTAGCAAACATAGATTTAAAACAGTGAGGCCAATCTGTCTAAAAATTGACAGGGGGGAAGGTGCTTCTTAAATCAAGGCTGAGATGTTATGGTTCTGTTTATGTGTGGTGATCCCCTACGTTGGAGGTAAGTTTTTGTTTTTAAACAATGCTTGCAGGCTCGGAGGGGAAAACACTCTTCCTTTCCTCAGTGCACAATAAATTCTACATCTTGGTGTAGATATATATTCAATCATTTCTTTAAAACAAAACACTCCACTCTGATTTGAACATGTGATGTCTGAAACAAAATTTCTCTCAAAAGATTTTGGGTCACATAACTTTTTTGTGGTTTTGTTTTGTTTTTTGAGGGAGGGATTCATGACCGTCCCCTAGATTTGTATTCACCAAAGCTGAACTTCTTCATTATAAAGTCTGGTGATATTCCAGTGCAGGGCTGGGGAAGGAATCCCAGTAATGGAGACAGCAGTGCTTGCCTCTTTTAAAAAAGAAATAAATCAAGCCTTTGGTATATACAATCAGAACAAAACCATCAATGTGCCTACACACTCCCTTTTAGGTGCCAGAGTTTATGCTGGGTGTTGAGAAAGTATAAGCAGTATATCTCTGCAATATACAAAATCACAAGGGTGTCATCACTTGGCCACAGACAGGTAGCATTGTGACACGTAGTGTGATGAGCTGCTGGGCTGTTAGGCAAGTAGGTAACCCAGGTGAGGAGAGAAGGAGGTATCTGGAGGATAGAGATGCAGGCACAAGAAATGTGAGGAGCAGAGAACCAGAGGAGGAAAACAGGGTCAGGTGAGCAGCCCAGGCAACCTGCGGAGGTTTGGTGAGATCTGGGAAGGCGGGAGTGTTGGCAAGGTGTAAATACATTGTATGTGGAGCTGCCTTTGAAGATGGTTTGGAAACTACAAGTGGTGCAGAATTTGGCGGCCAGATTGCCGACCAGTGCAAGGTGATCTGAACATATAAAACACCTACCGATTACTTTCTAGACTCGATTTCAAAATGCTAGTTTTGACCTAGGAAGCCTCAAGACCCCCGATCTTACTGATAACTTCCTTAGATTACCTTAGGATCTAAGGCAGGCATAGGCAGACTCGGCCCTCCAGATGTTTTGGGACTACAACTCCCATCATCTCTAGCTAACAGGGCCAGTGGTCAGGGATGATGGGAGTTGTAGTCCCAAAACATCTGGAGGGCTGAGTTTGCCTGTGCCTGATCTAAGGCAATGCAGATTTATCCATGTATCATCAAATGTGTATTTATTTGTATACTAGTTTTTGGAAGTGTTTTAACTATGAAATCTATTCTAATAAATTTAGCAAAGCAGCCGCCATATGACGAAGAGATATTTGGGGAAGTGGCCACAAAGAAGGGCTACATCCAACTAGGCACAGGGAGAGTGGCAGCCTCAGTCAGAGGCGACTTCTGCTTTTCTCTTCCATGGCACTGCCCCTCTACATGCCATGCCTTCTGTTCCCTTGTGTATCCCTTTGGTCTTTGCCAAAAATGTCCTTCTTTGGGGTTGTAGTGATATTAGGAAATCTTAGTTAGAAAAACTTTGGTCAAGCTGAGGAAAAGCATTGTGGGAGAACCAAAGACCAGAAGAATTATGGGGAATGTGTATTTGTTACTTTAAACCGTAGACTAATTGGCTCTGGAAGTGTGAATAAGTTATCTCATGCATCTGCAGGAAGGAAACTTTCCCAAGTGATTTGTGGGTTTTAACACCTGGTTATCTAAGATGCTGTCTTTATGTGAATGGGGCTATCAAACCTTATTACAACAAGGAAGGAGAATCTGGTGTGTGCCTGGGAATTGGGAGGATCCCTTTCATCCCAAGGTCTTGAGAACAAATAAGCTCCAGCTGTCACAAGCTGAGTTATCACCCTACTAGGCGACCATTGTTAATTTTTAAATTAATCAGAAGAACTGATTAGTCCTTGGGTCCAATTACACGTGGGTTCTCAAGGATAAAATTGTTTGGAATGGAGCCTTTGGCAAGCACAGCATCTGCCCGGCTTACCAACATGCTGGCAGTCGCCATTCATATGTGTGTTCTTTGTGATGTAGAATTCCTGTCTGTTATCTTGGAAAGTGGATTCAGCCGAGAACTTTCAAACTATCCTAAGTCTTCTTTTGTTCTCGTTTGTGAGTATGTTTAGATAGCGATGTTAAACAATGTTTTTATTTTCATGTTTGAACCCTGTAAGAGATGTGCCTGCTTTTAAGTATGATTAATCTTGTTGTTTTTTAAATAAATCTTGGAAAAGGATTTTTCCTGTTTTGTTCTGTGTGCCTTCTGTGGGGGAAGTCTAAATCCAAAGCCTGATCACTTAGCTGCATACCAGACTTGTTGAATTTCTGTCTGCAATTGTGGTAAAGCAATGCAGGGTGGGGCAGCCGGTAACACTGAAGAGTAATCTTCTTCCTTGGGTTACTCTCCTGGGCTATCCCCGGACAAGGGAGTGGTGGCAACATTTACCATTTTGTTGTGTTTTGTCCTGAAAATAAAGCTTCTGCACACCCCTCTCCCTTCTAGCTGGGTCCTGCCAGAATTGGAGGACAGGTGGAAGAGGTGGAGGTGTGTGCAAGAATGCTACAGGGGTGCTGTCCGTTGCATGCCAAGGCCCCATGACTCCATCGCTCCCTTGGTGATGAATCCCCAGACAAGACAGCAACATATACCGTATTTTTCGCCCAATAGGACACACCATCCCATAAGGCGCACCTAGTTTTTTTGGGGGGGGGAAATAAAGGGGGGAAATTATTTTTTCCCCAGGCGCGGGGCTGGGGCGGGGGAAGCCCGAGCTTCCCCCGACCCCAGCCCCCAGAACAGGCAACTCTCCACAAGCCGTGGGAGCCCAGCGGTGGGCTCCCGTGCCTTGCGGAGAGCTGTGCAAAGTCTGGGCGCGCTGAGCTCAGCGTGCCCAGCCTTCGGCATGCAGGCAACTCTCCGCAAGCCGTGGGAGCCTGGCGCGGGCTCCCATGGCTTGCTGATAGCTGCCTGAAGCCTGGAGAGCGATAGGGGTCGGTGCGCACCGACCCCTCTTGCTCTCCAGGCTTCAGCGAAAGCCTGCATTCACCCCATAGGACGCACAAACATTTCCCCTTCATTTTTGGAGGGGGAAAAGTGCGTTCTATGGGGCGAAAAATACGGTAGTTTGTGTTCAAATAGGCCGAAACGGATTACAGATGCCAATGGTTTGGCCTAGGCATTGGGTGAAGCCATTTATTCCACTCCAGCCTGATGAACAGCTGAGGAGGAAGGCTAGGGCAGGCCTCAATTTATTCCCTCGGGAGCAGCCCCAAGAATGCCCATTGGCCACCTGGGACCACTCTCTGAGGAATTCCCACAACAAAGCCCATCAGCCACTGGTCAATCCGCAGGCAGGCCTGCATTCCTTCCCAGTCAGCCGCTGGATCGCAGGTGTGGCCCTTGCCAGGTTGCAACACCACCTGACCTGTAAAGGTCAGCAGACTTCTCCTAACTCTCCTTCATCCATCTCTCTTCCCTGGGTCTGCTTCATTCTCACCTCAAACCTTGGTCTCTGGTGACCATACAGACAAATATGGAAACATTGCATAGACACAAGCTAACCTGGGCAGCTGTGTAGGGAGGTGGCTAGAATCTGAAGTGCGGGTTTTTGTGTGTCAGTCCTGGGCATAGGAATCGTGCAGAGAAATGTGAGGAAAGGAAAATGGATTGGTGTAGCGGCGGGTGTCATCACAAAGGTTCTGCAAGTCTTGTGGCAGTATGTGTGCGCGCACATGCACATAACTGTCTGCAACTGTACTCTCACCCACATTTTATGACAAGACTGCCTTGTCATAAAATGGAGGCAATGGTTGCATGCAGACTGTCCTTTTGAAAACTCTTTTTTTAAAGGCAAATTTATGGCAAACAAGCCAGCTGCTTTCTGAATACTCCTGTATACTTTCTTCTTTATATTTTCCAGCTTTATTTTTTGCTAGTTGAGCGCAGATGTGCTGCTGTTTAATTCGTATGTGAGCAATATGAGTGTGAAGGTAGTGCCTTGCATACATTTGTGTCTATACTCAAACTGTGGATCACGTTTGAAAGCGACTGTTCACAGAAAATAAATAAATCAAGAAGCGGGTCTGGTGGGTGAAATACTGTCCATATTAAATGTGTTACGCAGACCAGACCAGAACTGAGATGTTAGTGGGGCTTCTCTCCAATTGCTGAATGAGAGGCGACAGGATCGTAATTGCTTTTTCTTATTAAATGTATCACTGACAGTTTGCATTTCTCTTATGACTTTCATCTCTGCTTTCTTTAAAAAAAGCAAAGAAAAAAGCACTCCAAAAACAACTTGGATGATTTATGGAAAATTCAATGTATTTAAATAAGAGCTCAAATATAGGGTGTGTGTGTGTGAAATGGCCATTCAATGTAAGAAAATGTCAGCTTTAGAGAAGAAATCTCTGGAATGTATGCAACTGCACTGCACTGGAGGAACAGAGAGAAGAATCAGTACCTATATGCTCTCCAGATCATTATAAGCATACAAACACCCCACTCTTAACAGGCCCCCTACCCCTCAAGCAATACTCAGCCCACAACAAGATGTCTGTGATGGGGTGGAGGAGGAGACAAAATCTTGAGGCACTCTGGTCCTAGGTTGTGTATTTTTTGATGACATCCTGATCACACAATTCCAGTAATATATTGCCCATTCTGCAAAACTAGACTTGGAGGGACTAGGACATGAATGAGAGAGGGCAGGCATTCTCTCTGCTCTTGGCTGTTACCACCTAATCATCCAGGAGAATCCTCATGTTGCACGACTGGGGTTTTTTTTGGGGGGGGGAGTGGTAGTAGTAGTTAAACAGATAAATGATGCACAAGTGAATTACAACCATGTAAAAATAGTAACCCTGAAGATGGTCAGAATCTGGTGCATTCAAGGTGGTACAGCAGTAACCACAATTTATCATCTATGGATTGAATCCAACAATATCTCTCTCAGTCCTCTATTTGCCCCTTAAATTCCCCCCTCCAGAAAAAAAAGAAAGAATCTGCTTTGGAAGATTGGGGGTATCAGCAGAGTAAATTTGAAGTGGGCAGATCTAGGGGACATACAGAGATAGGAGAAAAAGTAGAAGTACCATTGCAGAGGCAGAAGCTGTTCCACTCAGAAAAGAACTTGGTTGGATATAATCTTATAAATTGTAGGGCGGCACTTCCTGTATTGACTCTGAAAGTCAACACATGCACTGTCACTCACACAATGCAGTTGAATATCTATACAGTTCCAGTATGTGAGAACACATGTGTGAACGGCCCTAAAGAAACTCATTTACATAAGGATAAAAAAAATTTAGAATTTCATATTATTATTGAACAGCCACTTTTACAATTAACTATATTTCTTAACATGTTTAATAAATGTCTATCTTTTAAAAACACAACAGCATATTTGCATGCATTTTAGCAATTTTACAAAGCTGAATAAAATATGTCCACTTTCTGGTAAATATTTCCCAAAGCCACACATATTTAGCTCTATAATCAACCAATTCTTGATCAAGACAGTCTCAAAGGTTAAGGGCATAAATAACCCCCAGAATTAACCTACTGAGAGGAATTCAAAGTCACATTATGATGAACCTTCCTTGTGCAAAATCATTTCAGCTTGCCAGACAAGACAATCCTCCTTCTCCTCCCATTGTTCTCCTTACCCACCCACACCCCCAAGCAGGGGGAACAGAGGGTGGAAATCCCCATTGCACCAGTGAAAATCCTTGTGCAAGGCTTCCGCAGGATTCAACTAATGGGCCCTATGTCACTAATTCCACATCAAAGTATTATTATTATTATTATTATTATTATTATTATTATTATTATTATTATTTGTCCCATATAGCTCTCAAATACTGTATTGGTATGACTGTGGAATGCTTGAATGAGGATGAAGCAAGAAGTCTCAATAAATATAACATGGTCTCCAGGCTGTTGCAATGCTTATCTGAACAGAACTGAACAGTATATCTTGGCCAAAAGCCCAGCTTTGCTAGTAACATCACTAAAGAATTTCCCAAAAGCATCTTTCCCGATTATGACAGAATGCTCATCTATCCATTCTGAAGTCCACTTAGCATAAACACCTTATCAGCACACGCAATGCTGTGCTGCTTCCACCATTGGCATTATCAAGCAGTAAATTATTTTGCTCCGGTTCAGTGTTTTCTTATGGCTTTCATTTTACTTCGCAAATTTCAAATTCAAGTAAATAATTATTGTCCTGGTGATTACGTTTGCACACTCTGAATTATCTACCCTACGAAATGAAGAGCAGCAGGAAAACTAGCCCGCCCCCACCCTTCACAGAAGTTCCAAAGAAAGTGTTTAAATGTTAACTACTTCAGGGCTGTCAAATCTTTAGTCATCCAGCCAGAAATATGATTAAATTTGAACCAGTGTGTATCTCTCTGTTGCAATTTGTTCATTGTTTGAAATCTGCAGCAGAATACTGAAGATAATGAAAATGACTGACCTTTCTTAGCCAGACTATTATTGGGTTCATATTTCTCAATCAGTTGCTGAACCTGTTCCTGCTTCAAGGGTGGATAAAGAATTTCATTTAACCGTGGGTCTCGTTGCTTCAAGTTTATAAATTCCATCATCTGGTCAACAGTAAGATACGCTCTGCCTTTGGCGCCGCTGTAAAAAATTGAAATGGAAAAGGGAAAAGAAAAGGAAGCTTACCAAGTGCATTGTTTTTCCCCACTGCCATTTTGCAATATTCCTCTTGAAATCATCAGGTTTCAGCTAAACACCCATGAAACGTGTTATTTCATTAATACGTTTGCATTAAGAAATCAATAAGTAGATGTACCAACCCCCAACCCCTGCATTAAGATCAGAAGTAAAGCAGAACATAGGCCAAGGGTTCATTGCTCTTCTGACTCCAGCCTTAAAGACAGAAGACATGAAGAGAGGTGGGATGAGGGACCACTGTGATGAGCCTTAGCAGTACCAAGGCAGCTGATCTCACAAGTGATTCCCTGCCACCACTTCCCCAATCCACAGCTGTGACTAAAGCAACAGCTGCTTGCTGTGATCTCCTATTTCACCTGGAAAATAAGCATCCACAAGCCCAAGTGAAGCAGCCCTGGAAAGGGCTGGAGCTGGTTGGCCATGCCTGAAGCTTTAATGAAACACTGATGGGCCAGTTGCTCTTGAAAGAGCAAAAGAAGACTCCCACACCCAGTCTGAACATCTCATCCCGAGAGCCAAATTTACATCTGGCACCAGCACCTGACATATAGCTTGACACTACATGAATCGCTCAATCTAGCACAGTCTTCCAGGCTGATGTTTACTGCTTTATCCAAGTTTATACAAGCTTGCTCAACTAAATGTGTAGCAAGTGTGGCAGATATTTTACACATAAAGGTAAAGGGACCCCTGACCATTAGGTCCAGTCGTGACCGACTCTGGGTTGTGGCGCTCATCTCACTTTATTGGCTGAGGGAGCCGGAGTACAGCTTCCGGGTCATGTGGCCAGCATGACTAAGCCGCTTCTGGCGTACCAGAGCAGCACACGGAAACGCCATTTACCTTCCCGCTGGAGCGGTACCTATTTATCTACTTGCACTGGTGTGCTTTTGAACTGCTAGGTTGACAGAAGCAGGAAAAGAGCAACGGGAGCTCACCCTGTTGCGGGGATTCGAACCGCCAACCTTCCGATCAGCAAGTCCTAGGCTCTGTGGTTTAACCCACAGCCGATCCGCGTGTCTTATTTTACACATATGTAAAAAGAGATGCCAATTACAGGCGAAGACACTTTTAAAAATATGAGAATTTGGTCATCTATAAGCTCTGGCCCTACGGTAAATTGAGCATTTGCTGATATGCAGTGATGCTTCCCTGTTGCTTGGCCAGCATCAGCTGGGACAATTTGCCTGAGGACTGAAGTGTCCCCATATTGACATCCATTTCCTCCACTTGACCCTGTCTCTCTCCCTGTGTGTGATTCATGCTAGCAACAGCAGCACATCAAGAGGAAGGCACTCCACAAATCACACAGAGCAGCTACCCCCACAGGTTTATGCCTGCAGGCTAAACTCAAATTTGCATTAGGATGATGGAACATCCCAGCAGTGCACATCAGGTCTCTGCATACCATGGTTAAGTGGGGGGAAGGAAGAGTGCTTTAGAAGCAGTATCAACATGCTGTTGGGAAAAGAAGATTGCAGCTGTCCTGGATTCCACCGAGAGGAAGGGCAGGAAATAAATGGAATAAATAATAACAACAGTAATAACAGCAAGCAGAGGCACTTTTGCAATACAAGGACTTTGAGAACCTAAAGAAATTCATGGAAGGAAAGTTTCCTCTCTTCTCCTCCCTGCAGCAACTTTCCCAAGCCTCATTGCTCATGAGAGCCCAGGATCCTCCAGAGAGGTGGGTTTCTTGTGGTTTTTGTGTGTGTTTTTGCTCACTGGGCCGCTGTGTGTGCATGATTCTGGGGCTGGCAGAACACGCCCTCTGCCACTGGGAGCAAAAATAAACAATAAATGAGCAGAAAGCAAAATGTGAAGGTTTCTGTAATTCCTTACAGCTCTTGGAAGATGTGGTCGATTTCAGGTCGAGGGCAAAAGTTGCTCAGAAATTCTCTGTATATTTCAGGAGTGAAGTCGTCTTGAGGAATTGACTCATTCTGCAAAGGGTAATTCAAAAAAAAATAGGTAAAACTGAGTTGCTCAGACTGAATGACACCATCACTAGGTCTTTACATCTGTACAACACCAGAGAAGGTACTGACCCCTGACAATTTTGCCTGCTAGTACACTTTTCCAGTGCTTCATTGAGTGTTTGCATATGTGGGCAGAGCTACTCCATATCCTACTTCTATGCACACGGTCCCTTTACCCATTCCTTCCCAACTTCTACATATCACCCATCTTCTACCCCATGAAAAAACTGTACTTGCAGCAATCACAATTTTTCGATTGACTTGCCTAAGATCCAGGACAAAGCGCCGCCTTTCGGAAATCTCCCCCAGACATCAATTTCGCCTTTGAAATCCTGGTAATGTCCAGGAAAATCTGGATGTATTATATTTAACACTCAATTTCTCTGCTTCAAGTGGCATCATTTGACGTAAGTGTGTATATGATTTGTTCTTAGCTCTGTTTTATCTTTGTCAACCTTGGGGGTATTCAAACATCTAATTCCTGCTTGGTTATGGAAAGTGACTAGAAAACCACTCAGGAACCCTGAAGGAGAAAGGGCATGACCACTGTGACCTCATGATGATACTGCCTCCCTGAAGGAGAGAAAATGGCCAATGTGACCTCATGATGATGCTACATCCCTGAAGGAGGCTGGCCACTGTGACCTCATGATGATGTTGCGTCCCTGCAATAGAGAGGCTAGCCACTGTGACCACATTATGATGCCTCCCTTTAATGGTTGGGTCTCTCCCACAGAAGCAAGACAACTCCGGCAGTAATTAACTCAGGTTTATAGCTCAAAACACAGAAATCACTCTGGAGCTAAGTCACTCAGCTTCTGCCTCCAAATTAGCTGTTGCCGAGTTTGAGTTCTGCCCCTTCCTCTTCCCACATTTAATGCCCCACTTTTGCTTCCTTTCCTGTTCACGCTTCTCAATAATTCTTGCGCACCTACGTGTCATGGGATGGGCTATTTCTGATGGCACTCTCTCTGAGTCCGAGCTTAGACTGTCAGTCTGAGTCTTCTCCCTTGAACTCACCCATTCCCTCTCCTTGTTCTCGGAGGTCAGGCTTCTACTGCAACTAGGCTGCTCCTCCCTCCTTCCACATTCCTGCCTAATTATTGCCTCCTGTCTCTCCATGCTCTCCCCCTCTGTCAGCAATGGGACACAGCTGACGCTCCCTGAATGAGAGGGGCTGGCCACTGTGACCTCATGATGATGCTGCCCCCCTGAAGATTAAAATAACTTTTGCTGCAGTCTATTGCATAGCTTCTTTAAAATGCTGCAAACAGCATAATGAAGAAGCAGGAGTTTGTTTTTTTAAAAAAAGTTCAATACACAAACACAGGGAGTTGGATGGTGCTTTGTTTACATTATTCTGAGTGGTCCACAACAAATAAAAAAGCCAAGGTAAATATAAATTGTGCCGATCAGATGTACAAAAGTGTTCTGTAAATCAGAAACAAGTCTATTTTGTTTAAATATTGCAGACATTGACAGAAGAAAATCACTCCCATTATTTATTCTGCTTTTTCATACAGTTGCCAAGGAAACCGGAAGTGCCTATTGAGGGGCTTGCTGTTAGTTTTCCTTCTTATTCTTTTCCTCTTCCTCCTCCTCCCTCCCCTCCCTCTCCAGAAATACTTTCCCTGCAGCTTCTCAGTTTCTGGAACAGTGATGGTAGGAAAATCCACCAAACTCTTCTGGAAACCACTTGAATCCACCTGTCTCCATACCCAGGTTAGATTGCCACAATATGCTATATGCTGGGTTGCCGATGAAGGATGTTTATTTATTTATTTTTATATAAATTTTTTATTGATTTTCCAACATAAATTAAGACACATTACAACTCACAATACATAGACAAACAAACATATAAACACGTATAATTTCATAACCTCTTTTTCTTAAGCCCAATTTCGATGACTTCCCCATGCCTCCCTTTTCTGCATCCCTGTTTTAAACTTTTTCAGCAACCCCTAATCTCAATTACTTGTAATTCACTTTCTTTAGGATGTTTAGAAACTTCAAGTGGTTCAGAATACAGCCGAAAAACTTCTAACCAACAGAAGCAGACATGAGCACACCTCACCAGCTCTTAACAAACTCTACTGGCTAACCATTTGTTCCTTGGGGCAGTTCCGAACGCTGATTTTTGATCTACACCACTCCAAACAATCTGGGACGGAGGCATCTGTCAGAGATGATGTTTCTACAATCGGCGGATCCTGCACAGAGCCAGAGAGTGGGCCAGATGGCCTCCAAAAGATCTTGCAGCTCTATGGTTCTAGTGGAAAGACTTCCTTCTCTCATAATGAACACACCCAGCTTTAAAATCTGACTTGGGAACCCATCTCCCTTGCATCCACCTGATACCTTCAGATGTGACATGGTTGGCTACAAAGACAGACAGAGCCTCCTCATTGGCTGGACTCCCTCTCCATATAAGTTTGGTGGGTTTGGGGTGCAAGAGGGAAATTGTTCACCTAGGCGTTTCATGCCACTTTGTGAAACTTTTTGATTGCATTTTGCTTCGGCTTTTAACCTGCTGTGGTTGCACTTCTGTATATTTTAGTATTTTCCTGTGGTGTATATTAAAAGGGGTCCACGATGCTGAGTCCACAGACATGTACTTTGGTGCCCATCAAAGTCCTCTGTCCCCTCTCTTTTAAACAGAGGGATTTTTTTGTTTGTGTGTGTGTTGTTGTTGTTTTAACTTGGGTGATACTAGGCTGGTTGTGAAGCAAAGTGCAGAGATTGAACCACACCACACTCTTCCCTCACATTCCTCAGGTTCCCATGTGAGACCCTGAGGCATTCTTCAAAGGAAAAGAAAGGAAGGGAAAGGAAAAAGGAAGAGGGTGGAGCAACTGGCGGCTGCTTCCTGGTTTCCAGCTTCTGACTGGGTCTCTTCAGAAAATAAAAGGAAGAGAGGCATTGGTGCTGCCTGGTAAATTTGAGGAATGAGGGAAAGATCAGGTGTCTGTGTGGTGTTTTGTACATTTCTTTTTTTGTAGGAAGGGTTTTGTGTGTGTGTGTGTGTGTGTGTGTGTGTGTGGCCTGTTCTGGAGGTTGCTGTCTGCTTTTGGGGGAGGGTTTTGTTTGTCTGTAGCCTTTCCCTGTTGCATTTTTGGGAGGGTAATGGGCAGATGGGGAATCCTGTCAGCAATTATTCATCTGTGAAACAAGTATTTTGTGATGCCCACAACAGTCTCTTAGATTGGGGACCTCTGATTTAAAGTAAGGTGCTAAGTGACCTCTATGGCACTAGATTAACATGGCAAGACAGAAACCTATTGAATACATTTGACAAAATAGAGTTAAATGTTCCCCTATTTAAATGTTACCCCATTTCTGTTGTTGACTGTTCTTCGCCGACCCCATACAATTATGTAGCTCATGGCTTAATTTCTAAATCCATTTTCCTATCTATAAAACAAAGAATTGAGTGCCCTGATTTTCTTTCTTAGTTCTCACAAACTATACAACCACAATTAGCAGCTGAAAAAGCTTCTCTAGTGAGAAGCCAGTTTAAACATCAATTATATATTGCTTATTTATTACTCTCTGGTTCCCAGAGGGCAACTTCTTCTCTTCATACAGCTTATTAATTCTTCCCCCTATTTGCTCCCCTGCCTTTTTACAGCTGTTGATGGGGACTGCACTGTCTTTTCCCTTGGACATGAACTCCTTCAAAGAGTCTATAATGACAATGCAAAATATGATGCTTATAAAACAACTACTTCTTAAACCATTACTGCTATATTAATTTGTTTTTCAGTGGTGAGCATAAAGCCACTAATAAGCGTAAAGCCGCTTCAAATATAAATTGTGGGCTTTGTGATGAAAATGGGTGCATGGTTGGTTGTGTTTATATCTTGCCTGTCTGCCAAGGCACCCAAAGGCACTTTACAATTTTAAAAAACTAAAACAAACACAAAAATTTTAAAAAACTAAAACAAACAAACTTACATTCTGCAGGATTAATCCAACAAATTGCTCAATTGCTCTGTGAGTTTCATAAAGCCATGTTGCCCTCCCTCCCCGTTTAGCAGTCACCATCTGTACAAAGAGACTTCTGTTGGCAGGGAGTATACTCCCTGCTGCCTTTTTGCCCATGCTTCCTAGTTCCTTCCTATCCAGAAGATGGTCGTGAGGGATGGAAAGTTGGCAAGCCTAAGCTTTCTCTGTGTTGGCCCCACAGCTCTGGGACTCTCTTATCAGTGGCTCTCCAGAAGGCTACTATATTTGAGTCACTCTAGAATTATGATAATAACATGATAAAGTATAAAACAAGATAAAACCACTTCAATCCCCTGCAACTCAGAGAGTAAAGCACACTCTACCTATGAAATTGTTATGAGGGGGTTTTGTGTGTGTGTGTGTGGTTAGGCTGTAATGCTTGGGCCCCCTTCTAATTCTTGGAATAGTCCGGCTAGCTTCTTGATGAGCTGATAGCTTGGGTGATGGGCCCCTAAGGGAAGAAAGGAAGGGGCTCTGTGCAAGGTAGCAAATGGGTAAGCTTCCTCCTTCAATTCGCTGGTAAGCAGAAAAACACAAGCCTAGAGTTGAGAGTTGAGTGATGTAAGCTAGAAACTAGAAGTGGAAAAGAAGCAAGCTGAAGCCTCAGAGAGAGAGAGAGAGAAAGTGATGCCTGATTTCTGTTGGAATTCAAGGCTGTAGCTATGGGAGAAGCAAGACCCTCTTGTAGCATTAATACTGTGAACCCTTGCATTGTAGGCTCAGGTTGTATATATGTGTAAATAAACCATATATCATAAAGACACCACTGTCTCCCCTGTGCCTGAACCCTGGGTAAGCTCCTGGAACCCCACAAATTGTGCAGCACTCAGAGATTGAAGTGGCATGCAAAAATATAAAACCTTATTCCCATGATACCCAGGATAAAACTGAACATCCCAGCCCAAAATGTTGTTGATATAATTGGCCCCACAAAGGTCTTCATGGCTTTCTCGAGACTATCTCCTCCATCCTTCACTTCCCTGTAGAGAACTCCAAGGCCAGCCCTCTGGTCTAGGGATGCACACTCTTCCTGCATCCCATAGCCTTCCTCCTGTTGCACTTCCTGCAGTGCTGAACCCGGGATGTGTGGTGAGAGGCATGTGGTCCATCAGATTCAGAAGACTGTACCTGTGAGGGTCTGGGCTCTGGCCCTATAGGCGCTGATGGTCTGGGTGGTTCTTTAAGGATTCAGGTGCAATGGCTCCCCTTTCTGGCACACCTGCAACCTCTGACTCCATGTTCTGACCCCAGAAATTAAGACACGTAAGCCCAATGACTGCAATGTCCACATCACTGATTTTCATTTGCCTGACCACTTTTACACCAAAGGGTCTAATGAGGCTATGGATAGCTAACTGGATTTCTGTTGTTTCAAAATCACTTGGCAATGTTTCAAAAATGCTCTGAATGTCAGCATTGCGGAAACTTGCTAATATTCAAGAGAGTACCTCTTGTTGCATGTTATGTATATTTTGCTTTCCTGAGTGGGATGCAGCTTCAGGGCAAGCTGGCTCTGCACCAGCAATATATATCCAATTTAAATGAAAAGGCTTCCCTGAAGAACATAACATTTTTGTACTGAAACATGTGGTGCTTTACACCAAGCTAAAAATAAAATAAAAATGTTCTTTTCTCCACGTTTTCCAGCTAGGAAGTAAATTCAAAGGAGAATATTCAGATACATATTCATACTTCTCGTTTTGCATCAACCTAAGTTTGCTTATGGGAGCATGTCCCATTGAAAACAGAAAGTCTTTTGAGTGAGCACGTTTAGGATTGCACAGCTGTAGCAACTCCCTCTTGTGTCTCAACAGAAGAAGTCTTTTCAGCTGCTTTGTGGAAGCTTCAAAAAGGAGGACTTCCCGTCTTGTTTAGGCACATGACATGATATTCAAGCTCGCTGAATACATTTCCCTGGGATATCTAAATCTCCTGCCAATGTTTTGACATCTTTTGTAACCTAAGACTGTTCCGTGTAATGGCAGCCAGTATCTAGCAAGAGCATGCGAGCTGGACGCACAGAGGAAGGGAAAGATCTGCCAAGTCATTTCTGAATGCTGGAGTGGCCGTCATGTACCAAGGGGCCCAAATACAAGCCAGCTGACATTTGAAAAGTCAGTGCTAAATCTGACAGCGGATTGGTCAGATGGCACAACAGTGGAGAACACGCCAACACTTCATATATCAGGACTGGGGAGGTTTTATTGCTTACCCTGGCAGACGGAAGACTACAGGCTTCCAGTGCAGTCTCAACGCGCTTTCTGTCTGAGGAGAACAAGCGATAAATGCTGCAAAGTAGAAAAGAAACAAAAGGAGTAAAGATCTGCACTTGCCTGCCCACCCCCAGTCCTGAGTATTGCCCTATAAAGCTCTAACATCAGCTGAAAGGCCTAATAAAGGATATATTTAATAACTGTAAGTTTGCATCTTGAAAGAGATGTCTTTCAGGTAAATTTAAGGCACGGGACTGAAATTCTGATTGAAACATTTCACCCATTTTTAGTTTTGTTTATCTATATTATCTTTGAAAAGATGTCTGAGACCAAACTCCGACTTTTGGAAAAGTTGGTTTCAGAATAATGAATCCGACACAACCAGGGGCATTTGAGAGTTTTCTCACCAATGCTCCAAAACTACCCCTCTTTTGTTGTTGTTGTTGTAAAAACAGGTAAAAACAAAGGGACTTTCAGATACATAACACCCAAAAGAATTAGAGACTATCATTACTGCAGCACAGACTTGATCCATTTCATTTTAATGGGCCTGTGTTGGATAATATTAATAAGAAGAACAATCTATGGCCTTTTAAACTTTGTGTGTGGAGTGTTTTTGTTTGTTATTGTGGGTTTTTTTGTGTTTTTATATTGTAAACTGCTCTGTGATCTTCAGATGAAAAGTGGAATAGAAATGTTTAATGAAGATGATGACGATTATGATGATGGTCTGGTTTCAGGATGTCTTCTCCCATGTGAAACAACCTACTGTATTTTTCGCTCTATAAGACACACTTTCCCCCTCCTAAAAAGTAAGGGAAAATGTGTGTGTGTCTTATGTGTACGTCTTCTAGCTTCTGGCTTAGCCGTGCGAAGCCTCTTCAGGGCAGGGGGAGCCTTCATCCTGTTGCATCTTATAGAGCGAAAAATACGGTAATTGCTGAGACATCCCTCAATACAATCTGCTCAGCGGCATGTGGATTTCTGATTGAATATCATGGCGAATACCACAGGCCTCTTCTCTGTCAAGTAATTTAGGACCAATTTAAACACAGCCCCAAGTTGGCCATCAAGGATATGTTTGACAAGGGGCCTCAGACAACTTCAGCTCTCTGGTATGAATCTGTAGCTCAAAACACCTTTATGTCAGATTCAGACCTTACAATTTTAGATGTGCACACATCTTTAAAAAACCCTAGCTTTGTACATGTAACACACAATAAATGTTCCTCACCCTGGGTCCCTTTGGGAGGAAGGATAGGGTAGAAATGTATTGATGACGACGACAATAATGATGGAAGAGGCACTTGGAGCATGTTCAGCCAGGAACTTCCTGCACATTCAGATCAGCACTTATGTCTTTCCAGATAAATGGGGTTGAGCTAGAGAACACATCTCATGCCACATCTCCAGTAATGTTTGCAGAGCATACTGTGTCGTTGTAAACTTTATCAGCCACTTGGATGCAAACCTAGGGAATTATTAGGTTGGCAATGGCCAAACAAAATTAATATACAGTGGTACCTTGGTTTACATCCATAATCTGTTCCGGAGGTCCGTTTGTAAACCAAAACAGGATGTAACCCAAGGTGCACTTTCGCTAATGGGGCCTCCAAAATTTTATTGTTCGTAATCCAAAATAAATGGGTTGTAATCCCCCCAAAAAGGTTGCAAAACGGGACACGCACTTCCGGGTTTGATGTGTTTGTAATCCAAAATGTATGCAAACCAAGACATATGCAAACCAAGGTACCACTGTATAGGATGCAAAAGTAACCCTGAACACCTTTCCATTCCTAGCCTTAACAGATAGTTAACCCCTGAATCAGAGACTTTGCTTTCCTGGAGGTAATCAAACTGTGCCTGGGCTTTACCCCTTCAGACTACAGGTGGCAAACATCTCCATGCAAACATTTTCCCGACAGGCAGAAGCTTAGCCTTCTTCCTGATATGCTAGATTGTTTGTTTTCTTTATTTCAGGAAAGGGGGGTTTATTTTGTGTGGAGAAACATCCACCTGCAATGGTATAGTCTGCACACACTTTAACCACGGCAACAAGAAGATCTGTATCAGAGTGATGGCACTGTAGAATGAATTATCATAGCTTGCTTCTGTTTTTAAATGCCAAACAGGGTAATAAGATCAAGCCAGTCTATCAAATATAATGGCATGAAAAGCTTCTACAAAAGGAGGCACTCTGTAAGAGAGCACAACTTACTTCTTCAAAGGGATCCGCCCCTCCGTAGTGACTTGCAATTTAAGTTTGGTATATCTAGAAAGAAAGAAAAAGTGCTTATATATATATAAATCATTACAACCACAGAAGTAGAACTCTGCTTTGTTTTCCACAGCACTGACCACAAAATAACCCTGAACTTTGTTCTTTTGTAGAAGAAAATTATAATCTCCCAAGCCTTTCTATTTCCAAGAAAAGCTTAATGTCTTGAAACCTCAAGCAAGTTTATCTTTATTTACAACGACATCTCTAAGTACAGATTTTGAGAGCGATCTAAAGTCCCTTGAGGAAGCTAAATCAAAGATGGACCATTGCCAAGAAGAACTTGTTTTATAGTATTTTTTCAAATTATACACAGAGCACATTTAAGACCAATGGCTCAGAATGGGGCATGAGGATGAACCCTTTGCAGGTCTTCTAGCTGTTTGTGGCAAAAATTTGCTGGAGTGAGTCACCAGCTGGTGGCTCATTTTCTCAGTCGCATCGGAGCTACTTATCTGTGATCAGCTCCCATGCAGTTGGAAGAATGCAGTTGGCAGGGGCCAACCATATGGGAATTGGTATTGTGGTGTATATGTGCACACGCACGAACGCATACAGATTCTTGGGAAAGATCCATGCCATTAGCTCCCACTCTCATAGTTTGGTCATCAGTGGTGGTGGTGTTGTTGTTTAGTTGTTTAGTCGTGTCCGACTCTTCGTGACCCCATGGACCAGAGCACGCCAGGCACTCCTGTCTTCCACAGCCTCCCGCAGTTTGGTCAAACTCATGCTGGTAGCTTCGAGAACACTATCCAACCATCTCGTCCTCTGTCGTCCCCTTCTTCTTGTGCCCTCCATCTTTCCCAACATCAGGGTCTTTTCCAGGGAGTCTTCTCTTCTCATGAGGTGGCCAAAGTATTGGAGCCTCAGCTTCAGGATCTGTCCTTCCAGTGAGCACTCAGGGCTGATTTCCTTCAGAATGGAGAGGTTTGATCTTCTTGCAGTCCATGGGACTCTCAAGAGTCTCCTCCAGCACCATAATTCAAAAGCATCAATTCTTCAGTGATCAGCCTTCTTTATGGTCCAGCTCTCACTTCCATACATCACTACTGGGAAAACCATAGCTTTAACTATACGGACCTTTGTTGGCAAGGTGATGTCTCTACTTTTTAAGATGGTAAGTAGTTCATCAGTGGTAAGTAGTTCCAATATGCATCTCATATAACACCTATGTGGACAGTATAGTTTGGGCAGAGAATGACGGAGAGCTGTAGGCAAGCATTATGTGCACACGTGCTTCCTGGAATGCAACATTCGATGGCCACCTCTTCTGCTCTTTGTTTTGCTAGGATAGTCTGCAACCGCTCTCATAGTCCAGTAGATTTTTCACAAAGCATTATCTGCACTATGAGAAGTAAGCATTTGGAACCTGGTGGTGGATTTGGCACAAAAAGTGTGCAGAGACAGGGTTAAAACACACACACACACACACACACACACACACACACACTTTTCTCTGTTGACTTCCTTTCAGCTTCTGCCCACCTCACAGGTAAGGCATCAATATAATATAATCGTGTGTAACATGTAGTTTAACTACTAGTTTTCAATATAATTCAGCCCTTCTCTGAGCACAACAAATCAGCATTATGGCTTTGGATAAACTTGGATTTATTTAGGCATTTCCTTTTAAGGTGGAGGGGGGAAAGCACTGCTATTTTTGTCCCAGGATATTCTCATCAACACCCTTTGTACTTTTGTTCCAAAGCACTCTGAATCAACACATTGCACCTACAAACGTCAGATAAATAGATTTACAGTTTTCCTCCACTGAGCAAAAGCACATGGGCCATTAAGAAGGGGAAGTGGAAATATTGTATCGCTTTATTGTTTAACTAATAATAGATAGCACAGTGAAAATGCCAAAGGAGATCAGTCTGCATCTCTTTTATAGCACCAGATGGCAGTGCCAAGGTCTTAGGATGTGCCTTTTGCACGCAGCAAGAAGACTGCAATGACTCTTAAGTCTACCACATTGCCTGTACACATAAAAAATTATCTGCATAGAGATCTGGTCCCTGTCATTCATGCTGTGGTGACAGCCAGATTTGAATTCTATAGCACAGGCCACTTCCATCAATGCTGACCATTATAAGAACCTTGTAACATTAAGAACTGGGTTCTCAGGTGAGAACTACCTGTACACCTTTGTCACTAGCTCTGACTTACCTCTCAGAAATGTATGCCATATATATGTTTCCTGACAACACCTAAGTATGAAAGAGCAGTTTTGCTGGCACATTTTATCATTTTACCAACCAAGATTTTATAAGGTAGATCTGTGAAAAGATAGGTTCTGCTCTTGCTGAAACACTCTCTCATGTGTTCTTCTATTGTAGATTTTTATCAAGGACTTAGAAAACACACAAGTTATCCCCTTATGAGGCAGCTTGCTGGTTGATCCTTAGAGACCCTTTTGAGTATCTTCCTTGAGAGGTCTAATAAATCCGTTTCCAGATATGAATATATCTGCATGTTGTAGTATCTCTCAGCCCTGCTGTGATGGTTTGTTCCTAACTTGTGACCTTTAATAATTATTAATTGGTTCTACTGAGGTGGCAATTTTGTATTACTTCATATTTTAAACTTAGTTTAATAGTCAGTCAACTGTACTAAATGCTTGATTGTTTTCCTCTTCAGCACCATTTCTTTTTTTCTTTTCGTCTTACTCCAAACTATATTCCTGAAGGTCCTCCCCTCTTTTGCCAAAAGAACCAGAATCAAAGAACAAGGAGCCTGTGATCACATTTTGAGCCTAGGAATTCACTTTCAATACAAGATTTGAACTCAATTCACAACATTTTAGCACAAAAGTCCCCTCCTGGGTAGCTTTCTTCATTTCCACAGTGTAGGTGGGAAAAGTCCATTTGCTGTTGCAACAGATAATTGGATGTCAGAAAACTATTGCTGATCTACTGCAAATCTCCCAGAGATCTACCAGCAGATCCTGATCTACCTTGTGCTCACCTATGGTTAGAAGAAACAAGCCAGGATTGTTAACTAGAGTTTGAAGCTAGCTTGTTTTCCTAACCCATCATTAAAGACTAACCACCATTTATCCAGATTCGGGCAACAAGTAACTGTGGTTAACTGAAAATAGAAATAAATGGTTCACATTCCTTCCTCACAGCTGTGCTGGAGGAGAGAAAGATGAGAGCATCAACCTGAGGCTTGTTGCTCTTTGTGCATGCAACCATTTTGTTGAAAACAAAAGCCAAAGAGCATTTTGTGCCGACACTTGAATTGAAGAACACCTAAAATGGAGCCAAGAGGCTTTCTTCTCACCCCACAAAGCCCTTGCTAATTTATTCACCGATACACCCTGAAAAGAAAGTAATTTGCTTTCATGAAATTACGTTAGCACCTGGCATGAAACAGAAAGCTCAGTTTAGTCATGGATGGAAAATATATAACCTGTTTAAATGCAAATACGGTAACTTTGGCTTGCAGATCTCCACAAAATGGTTGCTGCGTTACTCGGATGCAATCCTCAACAAAGCATGTCCAAACACAGTTGAGCACCACAAACTTGGTGGAGTCATTGACAGGAAACAAGTGCCAATTTAAACCAAAATAAAGCCACGGCAGTCTCTTTTTTCTTAGCGCTATCTAGAAAGGGTTCAAATAAAAAATTCACGTCTTGTTTTTCAGCTTCAGGGGCCTACCTCTAGCTGAGACAGCAAAGCTATGTTTGGTTGCTCCACTCCAGACTGCAAACTGGGACTCATTGGATACCCCATCATGCTAAAATGTTTAAAAAAAGCTTTGCATATTTTAAAAAAAACAACCTTGAGTGTCGGGAGAAAGATAGACCAGCACCTTTCTCCCTAATATGCTAGCTTTTTAGATGACAGGGATGATCACGATGAGGATGGTTTTCACACAGAAGAATGTTCCATCATGCGAGCTCCACTAGCTATCTGAAGGGGTACGGGGATAACATGTTTATCACCTGGGAGAGAACTGGGCCAGTGGGAAAGAGGAAAAGGAATGTTTATAGGAGCAGCTGCCTGCGATTGCAGAAAACAATTGGTAGCAATCATTCTCACAAAGAAAAAGGAAGCTGACACACAACGAAGAGTAGAAACATCCTCCACAGCTCAGTGCTTTGTCACTTACGCTTTTTCCAGAAAAGCTTCCCTTGACATGTTCTGTGCCAGCAGGTTTGACGCCAGACTGAAGATTTCCTCCGACCATTCCTAAACAGACAGAAAGGAATTGTCACTTATGTTCAATTTATTTTATTTTTTTTAATTTGCAAATTGAATTTCTACCCCCCCCCTTCATCCAAAGATCACGAGGCTGTTTACAATAGCAAGCACAGGACAGAGGAGCAATCCACCAGGACTTGAGTTGCAAGAAAACTGACAATAGGGCATACACACCTGATAGCCAAACCCCTTTTCAATGTGAAAAATTGCAGGATGCTGTCCCTGGGGAGGCTCACCTGGTGCCTTCGTTACATCCCTTTAGCCCCCAGGCAAAAACATTCCTCTTCTCCCAGATCCTTGGCTATTTAAACAATCTATGGCCTTTTGAACTGTGCATGCAGGGGTAATGTTTTTGTTTGTTACTATGGCATGCACCCTTGTGTTTTTATATTGAAAACTGCCATGTGATCCTCGGATGAAGGGTGGTATAGAAAGTTAGTCAATTAATCAATAATAAAAATCACTCGGGCCAGTAGAAAGGTGTTCAGAACAGGCATCAACAGATACAGATTTACTTATAGATTATGTGAATGGATGAGGAGGTAATGTTGGTTGATGGCGCTGTGGCTCAGAAAAGCAAAGTTTCAGCAGCAATCATAATTAGTATTTATAGTTTTTTGTATGTCCAGAATGCTTCACATACATTATCATAGAACCTTTGGAACAATGCTGTAAGGAAGGTTCAGTATTATCCCATTATTGTAGATGGAAGCAGTCAAGGGAGGCTTGCCTAAGACTACAATGTGAGACTATGGCAGAGACAACATCTTAATTGAGGACTTCCTAATACATAACTCTTGGTCACTACAGTGTGCTAGATCTCTTTCAACATGATTATTTTTCTGCTAAGCTGAACTGCCCTCAAACATGTTCTGGAATGAACCAAATGATAACTTCTTTACAGTGGTACCTCGGGTTAAGAACTTAAGAATTTCCCGGGCATTCTGGAGGTCCGTTCTTAACCTGAAACTGTACTTAACCTGAAGCACCACTTTAGCTAATGGGGCCTCCTGCTGGCGCCACGCCGCTGCTGCACGATTTCTGTTCTTATCCTGAAGCAAAGTTATTAACCCGAGGTACTATTTCTGGGTTAGCAGAGTCTGTAACCTGAAGCATCTGTAACCTGAAGCGTATGCAACCCATGGTACCACTGTATACATAAAATACAACACACTTATTTCCATTAGAACTTTTTTCTGCAGAATGAACCAGATGTATTTCAGTATGGATTTTAAACGTACCTAAAGCAAGCATACACCTGTCCTAAACTGAATGCGGAGGCAGTGGAATGAGCTCCCTTTTAGAACTGCTACTCCCTTTGCCTGATAGAAATATATTTCAATAACTAATTTTATGGCACAAACATTAATTATGTTTGAGCCCCCGCCCAAGCTGCACACGCAAGAAAGTAGCTTAGCAGTAACTTGATAATTTGAATCCCTTAGGAGAGTGGGGAAAACAACACTAACTAATCGGGTATTTTTCAAAACCTGGAATTAACAGAACAGACAGGGTTTTGCCTTGGAGAATCAAGAGTTCACTACACTTGGCGACCGTGGCATAAAAAGTCACATGTAAAAAATCCATTTGAAGCAGAGGCGATCATATGATCAAATTAAAGGTTCCCACGCTCTGGGAGACGCAGTTGAACTGAACCGATCACCTTTCCACATGTAACATATTCTGCTTCTGCCTCTTACCCCTATTCCCACATCTCTGCTGACACTTTGGAAGATCTCTCTGTCATCCAACCTTGAAGTCTTGCAGTTATCCTTCATGCCTCTTCACTTCCTCCTGCGTACCATCTCACAAATATCATCTTGCCAGCTTGTCATTCCCTTCCTTTCCTGCCTTGAAACCCGCATCAAAGCCTAATTTATTGCAAAGCTCAAAAGGCAACCCAAGTAAATTCCTTTTCAATCTCCTTGTCATGGATGCTCCTTTCTCCAGTCAACCGTGCATTTTGAAACTCCAGTGTTGCCAAAAAACCCATCACCAACCTGACCAATATCTCACATTTCAGGCCAAATACTGCTTAACTACTCTTCTCTCATTGCCCTCTTCTTCTTTTTAATCATCCCTTTAAGGACACGTTGGGTGACTCAAATCTCATTGCAGGATCTTTGTGACAGTTTAAGAAGGTGCTGCAGATGCTCTATTTTGTAGTTCTCATTTTCAGGCAGCTGCTCTACACTCTCCTTTAACCTTAGCTATTTTCATTTACGTACACCTGCACATCCAGTGCTAACAATGGAGAGCTGTCAGAATTTCCCGGGCATTCTGCACCTTATTTATCAACACAGAATTGAATTTCTGGTTTGGAAAAGCATGCACCTTGTAATAAGGCTGTTTGCCCACTCCTTCAGAGGGTAACACTCCCTCTGAAGGAGCAGCTATTCACCTTGGGGGTACTTCTGAGTCCTTTGCTGTCACTTGAGGTTTGAGTGGCTTCAGTAGCATGGAATACCTTCCATCAGCTTCAGCTGATGGCCCTATCTGGACAGGGGTAGCCTAACTTCTGTCACCTATGCTCTGGTAACCTCTAGGTTAGATTACTGAAGTACATTATACATACAGCTGCCTTTGAAGACAGTCTGGAAACTTCAGCTGGTGCAGAATTCAGCAGCCAGGTTGTTCACCAGGCGAAATGGTTTGAGCATATAATGCCAATACTGGCCCAACTGCACTGGCTGCCAATTAGAAGAGTGACTAGTGGGGTGCCACAGGGTTCTGTCTTGGGCCCGGTCTTATTCAACATCTTTATCAACGACTTGGATGATGGACTCAAGGGCATCCTGATCAAATTTGCAGATGACACCAAACTGGGAGGGGTGGCTAACACCCCAGAGGACAGGATCACACTTCAAAACGACCTTGACAGATTAGAGAACTGGGCCAAAACAAACAAGATGAATTTTAACAGGGAGAAATGTAAAGTATTGCACTTGGGCAAAAAAAAATGAGAGGCACAAATACAAGATGGGTGACACCTGGCTTGAGAGCACTACATGTGAAAAGGATCTAGGAGTCTTGGTTGACCACAAACTTGACATGAGCCAACAGTGTGACGTGGCAGCTAAAAAAGCCAATGCAATTCTGGGCTGCATCAATAGGAGTATAGCATCTAGATCAAGGGAAGTAATAGTGCCACTGTATTCTGCTCTGGTCAGACCTCACCTGGAGTACTGTGTCCAGTTCTGGGCACCACAGTTCAAGAAGGACACTGACAAACTGGAACGTGTCCAGAGGAGGGCAACCAAAATGGTCAAAGGCCTGGAAATGATGCCTTATGAGGAACGGCTAAGGGAGCTGGGCATGTTTAGCTTGGAGAAGAGGAGGCTAAGGGGTGATATGATAGCCATGTTCAAATATATAAAAGGATGTCACATAGAGGAGGGAGAAAGGTTGTTTTCTGCTGCTCCACAGAAGCGGACACGGAGCAATGGTTCCAAACTACAAGAAAGAAGATTCCATCTAAACATTAGGAAGAACTTCCTGACAGTAAGAGCTGTTCGACAGTGGAATTTGCTGCCAAGGAGTGTGGTGGAGTCTCCTTCTTTGGAGGTCTTTAAGCAGAGGCTTGACAACCATATGTCAGGAGTGCTCTGATGGTGTTTCCTGCTTGGCAGGGGGTTGGACTCGATGGCCCTTGTGGTCTCTTCCAACTCTATGATTCTATGATTCTAATTAGTTTCTGGGCCCAATTCAAAGTGCTACTTTTGCCCTATAAAGCCTTACGTGGCTCAGGACTAGGGCTGGGTGATATCTGGTTTCCCACATTGCAATATATCACCAGCTAAACATCACAATACCAGGATGGTACTATCCTAGTTCCTGAAATAAAGATGGAACTATCCTAGAGGTGAACAGTAGGCCTGGGCGACACCCAGTTTTCAACATTGTGATGTATCACCAGGTAAACATTGCAGTATACAGATCTATCACAATGTCTGATATAAGGGTGGAGATATGCATTGTCTGGTTTCACAGTTTTTCCTGCATTGTGATTTTTGCATAACACACACACACATCATGATTCACACTAGGTCAAAAATTATGAAACCGATATTACAATATGGACTTCAAACTGGTTTTGGACGATAGATCGATAGATAGCCCAGCCCTACTCAGGACTGCAATATAAGGACCACCACTCCCCATATGAACCAATCCAGACCCTGCGATCATTATTTGAGGACCTTCTTCATGTGGCCCATTTTCTTTTAAAATGAATCTTCCAACTCTTGCTCAGCTCTTTCAAAAAGAACGGGCAGAAAAAAGGGAGGGGGACCCCACCTTTTGTGTTAAATATTCATTTAACACAATACCCTATTCTGACTATTTGGGGGGGATTTATCCTGCCACCCTGAAAGCTGCACATGCTAGCTTCCCATTTTCAGATGGGGAAAAGGGATCCCTGAAATGGAGAGCTGCCCATCTTTAAGGCTTCACGGAAGAACCAGATGCAGCAGTCTGCAAAGTGATTTATCATCTTGGACACGTTGTTTTCTTTCAAAGCAAAGGGGCAGGTACGAAAACCAAATATAGTAGGCCCTTTAGCATCAGATTCTTATCAAAGTGCTGTGTCTCATTCGTAATTTTAGTTCGCCCTGTCTAGTTTTTCCAGCTTCCAAAAACATCCCAACGTTGCTCTGTTCAAGAACTAATCATATGTTCTAAATCTTCTTGTGACAGTAAGTGCTACAAAGATTAATCACAGCGTAAGATAACAGTTTGAAATACTTTTAGCGCAATAAAGCCTGGTGATGTTTCTCTCACATTTAAAAACTCACGTCCTACTGATTGCATGTGCTTCCTGAGCCCAAGGCACATTTCACTTGTGATATGGGCTCTTATCAGTCCCTTGATCTCTTCTTTTTTTTGGGGGGGGGGTGGAACCATATTAGGAAAGGACAAATCTGCCTATTCCTAGTCTGCTACACTTTCATATGCTTATACTAAAATCTGTATTTATCTACATTCCATTTTGCATTCATTTGCATTTTTAAAAAAATCCTCTCAAACCACATATTTCAATGCATTTTAAAAGTAGAATTTTAAAGTCCACGTTTTGATACATTTCATCTGCTGAGAACTGTATCACAGCATTCAGAGAAGTGCCAAGTCCATTGGGCAGTTTTGTTCTGAGCTCCACTTTGACCTGAGAGGTGCTGATAATTTTGTACAGGACATCACAAAGATCACGTTTTTTTGCCTTGCTCAGTGCTGTCTTGTGCGAAACTTCAGCTCTGATCCTTCTGCCATTTTACTTTACTTTCAAGGGTTAGTGTTGTTAACCTCTGAGTTGTCAAAAGGGCAAGTTTAAGAGATGTGTCAGGGGTAAACAGTGACACTCTTAGCTAATGATAGCTAATTGCAAACAGGGCATCAGGTCAAACCATCTGAGGATACACAGAGATAGGCAGCCATTAACCTCAAGTCAACCTAATGTGAGTGACTGTGGGAAGGTGACATATACCTAGGGAATAGTTCTCACATAGCATTTATTCCAAGAGAACACCAATCTTGGGTTTTATTTATAGGCAGGTATGTGTACTCATAGGGACGCGGGTGGCGCTGTGGGTAAAACCTCAGCGCCTAGGACTTGCCGATCGCATGGTCGGCAGTTCGAATCCCCATGGCGGGGTGCGCTCCCGTTGCTCAGTCCCAGCGCCTGCCAACCTAGCAGTTCGAAAGCACCCCCGGGTGCAAGTAGATAAATAGGGACCGCTTTATAGCGGGAAGGTAAACGGCGTTCCGTGTGCTGCTCTGGTGCCGGTTCGCCGGAGCAACTTCGTCACGCTGGCCACGTGACCTGGAAGTGTCTGCGGACAGCGCTGGCTCCCGACCTCTAGAGTGAGATGAGCGCACAACCCTATAGTCTGTCAAGACTGGCCCGTACGGGCAGGGGTACCTTTACCTTTACCTTTATGTATACTCATGCAAACCAAATTGAGGCCTTGGTAAGCCTATAGTATTGGGCAGTAAGGATTTACTAAACCTACTGTATCCTTTCTTAAGGAAATCAGCCCTGAGTGCTCATTGGAAGAACAGAGCCTGAAGCTGAGGCTCCAATACTTTGGCCACATCATGAGAAGAGAAGACTCCCTGGAAAAGACCCTGATGTTGGGGGAAGATTGAGGGCACAAGGAGAAGGGGACGAGAGAGAATGAGATGGTTGGACAGTGTTTTCGTAGCTAACATGAGTTTGACCAAACTGCGGGAGGCAATGGAAGACAGGAGTGCCTGGCGCGCTCTGGTCCATGGGATCACAAAGAGTCAGACACAACTAAACGACTAAACAACAACAACAGGGCACACATAAAAATGACAGCATTGCAATATGAGTAACTATGGCAGTGGCTTTGTGTACTCAGGTCTGTGTAAAGAGGGAGATCTTAGCTAGGGAGAGACTGAGAGCAAAAATCAATGGTAATCTTAAAAATAACTAATGCATGCTCGTTGTTTGGCATCCTAATTTGTGACAATATGGAGCAAACACCACATCTGGCCTTAAATAAATGTTCAAGGAATTTCAATGAAAGCAAACAGATACCAGATAAGACTTTGTGAAATTTCTCAAAGAAAGCAGAGGAGTTATGCACCTCCACAGACATAACTAAGCACAGAAGAAGATCACTATTTATTTAAGGTTGTTTCATACTGCTCTTCATAGTGAGATTTCCAGTCAATTTAACAAGGGGAAAGTAGAGGCAATGCTCCTCCTTCAGTTTTATATAGAAGTTCCTCTTCATTGCTTGCACATTGTTTAGAACTGCATAATCTGTTGGAATCAGTCTGATTCCAGCCTATGGCCACTTTCAAATGTGTTCACCTGTAAGTATTTTCCGCCCTGTTTCCACATAGATCTGCATTTTTAAAATCCACATGCAAATAATACCTGAATATGTGCTTTGAAATGTATTCTCTCTCAAAAGGCCTTTCAAAACTCTTTCATCTAAAAATAGGGATTTCTAAATTATTATTTTCCTCCAGATATGCATTAAAAACCAATGATTTCTAGCCTTTAAAAATTTTTTAAAAACCAAGAACAGTATGGGAACATTTGGAAAGTGGATAACTAAGTTCCAATCCACATATTAATCTGGGAGGCACAGATCAGGTTTGCTCCTATCAGAATATGAAAAGAATGATTTCATAACTACAACCAGAGTGGACTAAAAAACATTGACTACATCGTCAACTCCTTTCCCCCCCATTCTGTTGCTATAGATATATATTGGGCCTGAAAATAACCCAATTTGATTTCCACACAATGAACTTCAGCTTTAATAAAGAAAGCTTTGCATTCACTTCCCTTTTGGTTCCATGTTCTTACACCATAATTCACATGGTGCCATTTCCCTTTATGCTAGCAGCAAATTATATAGCTCGTCAATGCCCCGGTGAAGCCTTAGATTTTAAGATCTGCTGCTTAACGAACACATTTCTCTCATCTTCCACATGCATCACACTGCATCCCTGAAGACATTTGTCTCAATATAAGATATCTCTTCTCATAGGAAAAGACAGCGCCTAAATGGTCCACATTCTCCAACGCTCTTCATCCAAATTGAAACTGACTGTCTGAAGACGATTCCCCCACCCTGCAAATTTGTTTTTGGCTGGAGGAGAGGGGGCACAGTTCAGCGGCAAAGCACAAGCTACATTAGAGAAGCCCCAAGCTCAAAACACAGCATTCCCAGTGAAAAGGGGACCTTGGAGGGCTCATGCCAGGGTCAACCTATACACTATACCATGGGTAGGTAAACTAAGGCCTGGGGGCCGGACCCGGCCCAATCGCCTTCTAAATCCGGCCCATGGACGGTCCGGGAATCAGCGTTTTTTTACATGAGCAGGATGTGTCCTTTCATTTAAAATGCATCTCTGGGTTATTTGTGGGGCCTTCCTGGTGTTTTTACATGAGTAGAATGTGTCCTTTTATTTAAAATGCATCTCCGGGTTATTTGTGGGGCATAGGAATTCGTTCATTCCCCCCCTCCCCCCCCAAAAAATATAGTACGCCCCCCCCCCAGAAAGTCTGAGGGACAGTGGACCGGCCCCCTACTGAAAAAGTTTGCTGACCCCTGCCTATACCTTTAAAGGTATAGAATTATGAGTAAGGTAAAGGTAAAGGGACCCCTGACCATTAGGTCCAGTCATGGCTGACTCTGGGGTTTCAGCGCTCATCTCGCTTTATTGGCCGAGGGAGCCGGCGTACAGCTTCCGGGTCATGTGGCCAGGATGACTAAGCCACTTCTGGCACACCAGAGCAGCACACGGAAACGCCGTTTACCTATTTATCTACTTGCACTTTGAAGTGCTTTTGAACTGGTAGGTGGGCAGGAGCTGGGACGGAGCAACAGGAGCTCACCCCGTCGCGGGGATTCGAACTGCCAACCTTCTGACTGGCAAGCCCTAGGCTCTGTGGTTTAGACCACAGCGCCACCAGTGTCCCTTAGAATTATGAATACACTGATGCAAAGGCCTCATGTTATGCAGGGTGAAAGCAAGAGAGAAGAAGCTGCAGACATCTAGGACCCCTTTTTGCATTATGTAGCAGGACAGAGTGACACCATAAAACCCCCAATTACTCAGAAAAAATTCTGGCTGGACCCATTACCCAGTCACCTTCCCCCCCCCCTTTCTTGCGTCATCTCTAATGGAAATGGCAATGCTGTTTGTGTGTGAACTCCTGTATGTAGCTCTCTTCTTTCAAACAGTCAATAGCTGTGCATTATATTACTATGTTGTTATTTTTGTTATATTATTGCATAAAAGGGACGTGGGTGGCGCTGTGGGTAAAAGCCTCAGCGCCTAGGGCTTGCCGATCGAAAGGTCGGCGGTTCGAATCCCTGCGGCGGGGTGCGCTCCCGTTGCTCGGTCCCAGCGCCTGCCAACCTAGCAGTTCGAAAGCACCCCCGGGTGCAAGTAGATAAATAGGGACCGCTTACTGGCGGGAAGGTAAATGGCGTTTCCGTGTGCTGCGCTGGCTCGCCAGATGCAGCTTGTCACGCTGGCCACGTGACCCGGAAGTGTCTCCGGACAGCGCTGGCCCCTGGCCTCTTAAGTGAGATGGGCGCACAACCCCAGAGTCTGTCAAGACTGGCCCGTACGGGCAGGGGTACCTTTACCTATATTACTGTGTTGTTATTTTTGTTGTATTATTGCATAAAATAACATTATATTGCAGCCACACCCCTGGAATGGCTTTGAATTACCAACTAAACCAGGTGAGGATAGTTGATGGGTCTCAAACCCTCAGTGAGTTTGGGAGTTCCCCTGCATGCGAAGACAGGTTCCCAGCAGATTGAGCAGACAAGACCAATAGCAGGTCCAATGGTCAAGGAGGCCATTTCTACGCATGCTTTCCACACTGGGTGTTGCGGCACGTTAGTGTCTCGGCTGCAGCGTGTAGGTATGCTGTGCAAATGCAACCCACACTCCTCCTGGGTCTGGAAAGGGATTATTTTAACCTCTGAGTTGCTAGTGAAACTGAATTACTGTGTCACAAAATGATGCATGTCTAAAAAGTGTGCCACCAACATGAAAAGTTTGGAAAGCTCTGCTGTAGAGGGAAATGAAAGGTAGCTGGGGCTCATCAATCTTGAAAGATAGCCCGTCTAAGAGAAGGAAAACTCTGATCCTAATCCTTTGCTGCCTTGTGGGATATCTTCAGCAGAAGGCGGCTAAGGAGTAAACCCTACACAAATCTGGAGTGGGATCCCTAAGATGGTTGGATGGCGTCTTGTACACCTCCTTCCGTCAATTCCTGAGGCCAAGCTGGTGCCAAACATATTGTTCTGCTTTCCTTTGAATCACATCAGCAAGGCCAAGAGTGGGGTCTTGCTGTCTGGACAGGCCAGGACCTCCATACACACTGCCCAAGCTGACATACCAGGGAAGTCACTTTGGTACTGCTAACGCAGCGGTTGGACTTCACCACCAAAGGTACACTCCATTGTCTATTGAGACAGATGGGTGCCAACAACAGTTTACCCCTCACAGAGCTACAATTCCCAGAAACCCTTAACATATAGTGCCTAGAGTTTATTAAAGGAAAGAATGTGCTCCCAATGTGCTTTAAAAGTATAGTGTGCATACATAGTAGTAGATAAAGGTAAAGGTAAAGGGACCCCTGACCATTAGGTCCAGTTGTGGCCGACTCTGGGGTTGTGGCGCTCATCTCGCTTTATTGGCCAAGGGAGCCAGCATACAGCTTCTGGGTCCTGTGGCCAGCATGACTAAGCCGCTTCTGGTGAACCAGAGCAGCGCACGGAAACACCATTTACCTTCCCGCCGGAGTGGTATCTATTTATCTACTTGCACTTTGACGTGCTTTCGAACTGCTAGGTTGGCAGGAGCAGGGACCGAGCAATGGGAGCTCACCCCGTTGCGGGGATTCGAACCGCTGACCTTCTGATCGGCAAGTCCTAGGCTCTGTGGTTTAACCCACCGCACCACCTGCGTCCCATCATAGTAGTAAATGAGTCCAATAGTACTAGATAGGACTCATTAAAATATGGTTTAATGAGATGTGCAAGCCAGGCCGTTAAGGTATCTGTTCACAGATTTTTTTTCCAGTCTTCTTAGAAATGCTCATCTAGCTGCCTCTCTCTCACAGCCTTTAAGGTCCTTTTATTTAGACAGGCCTTTCACCTCATGGTTCAACTTTGCTTCCTGTTTTGATAGATGGCATTAGTTGAGCTGCTGCTTTCTGGCTTTGTTCTAGTTTATTTGCTCATTTTATAAATTTTAACACAGTTGCTTTGGGCTTATATTTTACTGTAGTATGAATGTAGGCTTTAATGTTGTTAACCACCTTGACGATTTAGTGCAGAAAAGCGGGACATACCTTTAAATATTATATAAATAAAACAGTTTAACTAAAATTAATTTGAAACCCCACATGACTGAGGCAGACCATGCCCTTTCCACTCCTCAGTAGTGAAGCAGCTATTACATGATTAATTTTTATTTCACCAGCCATAGCAAAAGCAGTTCAGAAATGCCAAGTGGCTGAGAGATTAAATGTTAAAATAATTATAGTTAAATGCAGCCATTGAAGCCAGCAAATATGGTTTCTGTAGACACAGGTGTGCTGCTCAGACCAAGAGCCTTGGCTGCCCAGCTCTTGAAAAAAAAAAAGCACTCAGAGGCTTTATTTAAAACGGAGGGGGGCATTGATAAATTGAGATCCCAAGCAAAGTTTAATGACCAAAAATTTGGAGATAAACCAGGAAGAGAGAACAATAAGGAACAAGAGCAAGAAACAGAATTTTAGAGCTAAAAGACAAGTTGAGGTGCACATTCTCTGTGCATTAAACAATTCTTTTGAACTTGGAGGCTGGGGAGTGCATTTGAAAATGTGTCTATAGGAAATGAAGGGATACAAATGGAATACGGCAACATCTTCATTCACATCTATTAAAAAACCTATTAAAAGAGGAACAGAAAAATTCAGAAGTAAGATGATCATTGTTCATCCTTTACAAGTTTAATAATAGTTAGATTCACTAAAAATATACCACTTAGTGTTAAAATGTTTAATTCTCCAAATAAAAGGAGGAAGTGGGGGTGGGGTCAGAAATCCACCTCCTGCAAGAAACTCATATTAAGCAAGGAGATTAGAACTATTAAAGGTGTGTAAAATATGTGCATCATGTGAAAAGACCAAGAGGGGTGACAATCATACTGACAATTTTCAAATACTGAGATTATGAGCTGCAAAAAAACAAAACAAAACAAAAACAAAAACAGTTTGGATATATTGTTGAAAGTACCAATTAAAAACAACCAGCATATTTTACTTGGCATTTATGTTCTGTTGGCAAATCAAGTTGTGTTTTTTTATTAACCCCCCCCCCACAAAAAACCCTTAATCTACTTAATGAGAACTTTTTATAGGAGATGATTTGCACTGTGCATTATCATCTGAAATGGCTAGATCTCAATCTGGAGCATCCCAAAGTATGCTTCCCAAAAGTTGTTTGGAACAGAATAATCTAATAGCTGGATGGAGATTTTACTATCCAGATAATAAAGATTGAGAGCAAAGATTCTGCTTATGTTGGGGAAATACTGAGCACTGTGCTTGGCTGCAAACAAGACTACTATTGCTGCTTATGCACTGACTCCCAGAAAGAAGAAAACAAGAATTTAACAACGAAAGCAGGAAAGTGTAGGATGGCTCAAAGAATTTCTACAAAGCAAAAGAAAGCTGAAGACAAATAATGCCCAGGACCGAATATTTTCTCCTCCTTAGTGTTTGAATCATTAGGACCAAAAGGTTCATCATTAGTTTGGCTTTAGCCAGGAAGTTCAAAGGCAGGCAACTTCTGCTGTTAGAACCATCAAATTAAAGGGCCATGAAAACAGCTACAAAAGAGAAAACAGCATTTTTTAAGGCAAAGCACAGAAGATTTGCAAAACTGAATTGTTTGAAAACACCACAGTAGGAGATGATGAGAAGAGAAGAGAGGTTTCCACTAGACATGGAGAGATATGCACAAAATGAGCATAGAACAAGACCGGTGCTTTTGGTGAGGATGGGGACAAAATTTCTTGTCCAATGTAAACTTACGTTCTCCCAAGTTTGTAGTTTTATAACAGTCCCAATCACTATATCTAATGCCGTACCTGGGTGGTCAGTGCTGATCAGATTGAAGCCAAAACAAGACCACCCACAAGCAAATAAACAAGTAAAAACAAACCAAAAAAAAAACCAGCAGCTAAGTCCCCCAAACAGGCAAAACCCTCTCAAAACAGGAAGGGAAAAGATTGTGAATTTGTGCTGTTCACATAATAGTTATGGAACACTGGCAACATGAGGGTTCAACACAGGCTCATTCTGCCCATTGTCCATGAAGCTGCCATTTATCATCACAGCCCTTCTATTCAGGATTGAAGGAAGCACAGAAAATTGTCTGTTGTTGATCTCCATCAAAGCAGGGGGAAGAAAGTCTTTGCGTCTTTCAAGCCTTGCATAGGTTGGGCAGAGTATCACAGAGATTTAAGTTGGGAGGTGACACCTGGCATACCCTCCAACATTACTCAGAGGGGGGGGGGAAAAGACATTTCTCACTTCCCTCCAGCTGACCCTCCTCAACCCCCCATTTTGTCCCCGCTCCCAACAAAGCAAATTCTATCAAAAGAAGGGCAAGTGTCACCACCATTACACCAACAGGCCACAACACACACACGTTCCACCAGTTGCACTCTCCTAAATCCATCTCTTAAAAAGCAGAGACATCACCTTGCTGACAAAGGTCCGTATAGGTAAAGCTATGGTTTTCCCAGTAGTGATGTATGGAAGTGAGAGCTGGACCATAAAGAAGGCTGATCGCCGAAGAATTGATGCTTTTGAATTCTGGTGCTGGAGGAGACTCTTGAGAGTCCCATGGACTGCAAGAAGATCAAACCTATCCATTCATAAGGAAATCAGACCTGAGTACTCACTGGAAGGACAGATCCTGAAGCTGAGGCTCCAATACTTTGGCCACCTCATGAGAAGAGAAGACTCCCTGGAAAAGACCCTGATGTTGGGAAAGATTGAGGGCACAAGGAGAAGGGGATGACAGAAGACGAGATGGCAGTGTTCTCGAAGCTACCAGCATGAGTTTGACCAAACTGCGGGAGGCAGTGGAAGACAGGAGTGCCTGGCGTGCTCTGGTCCATGAGGTCACGAAGAGTTGGACACGACTAAACGACTAAACAACAACAACAACAACAACAAATCCATCTCTGTTCGAAGGCTGTGGTTCCCCTCACCCTGGAAAATCTGTTTATGGCTCAGAACAACAGCACTGAGGTGTGGTTTCTGTGGACCTCTTGTGGCTCGCCAAACCAATCCCTGCTAGTTTTTGAGTTTCTTGTGAATTTGGTTGGTTTTGCTAATTTGGAGATTGGTGCACAGGGCAGTTTTTTGAGAGTACTGTTAGTAGTCCAGAACAGAAATTGCAATGTGTTTCTGTGGATGCTTTTTGCTTACTATTATCAATCCCATCTAGTCCAGTTTGACTTGTGAAATTGGTTGGTTTGACAAATTCAGAAATTGGTGTTTTGGACACTTTCCCTGTAATATTATTTATTAAAGACCTGATTTATCATCCAACATAACTTGTGAATTGGGCTGTTTCAGTTAGTTCAGAAGTTGGTGTTTCAGGCCACTGTGTTCCAGAGGGGTTCTAATAAAAAATTAGCACTGAAATAGTTTCAGTTCCAAATTTTTATTCTTGAGTCAAACGTATCACACTGTTGGGCACATCTGTTATTTTTAAGGTCTGTTCAGTCCATCTCGGCCTTTGCACCAACTCAACCTCTTTATCCACTGGCTCAGATAATTAAACCATACTAGGGATACAAAGCGTGTTCTCCTTCATGGAGAGCACGTGTTGTGGTGGGGGCCGCCAGGACACTCCAAAGTTGGGGGCGGGCTAATTGTTCATTGGCCACTGATGCGATTGGGGCTTCCCTTGTTGTTGGGAAGAAGTTAATGTTGCCATTTGTTGATTGACAGCCAGAAATGCTAAAACTCCTTGCACGAGGCTAGGGCTTCCTCTTTTCAACCGTGCATCAGATTGCCCATCCTCCCCCTCCCTAGAATTAGGGTTGTTCGCTTTGACCTTGCTATGCCTGTGATGGGGTTGTCTGCTCTTGGGGCAGGAGCCTGGTAGGAATTTTGTCCATTTGGCTGATTGGCTGGGGCCATTTGGTTTTTGCCTACTGCGTTGCAAATTATCACAACTTGTAAGGTTGCGGTTAGGCATTGGTTTATGGTTTGGTTGGTTGAGGGGAAGTGGTTGAGTGCCTGCCCTTGGTAGGTTGAGTGCCTGCCCCTCTAATGCTGCTGCTGCAAGGGATTCCGTTAAAGGAATTGGGGGCTAACTATTGCTTGTCCACTCTGTCAAGGGGGCTCGGGCTATAGCAATGAGCTCCTGGTTGCATTTGGGGTGAGGGCAGGTTCCCTGCTCCACGTTACCCCCGTGTATTTCGCTATTCTGACTTTCGCATCGTGCGGAATGTCAGTCTGTCCCCCATGGTGGGGGCAGATAGTTGCAACCAATGCCTAAGCAACCACTCACAAATTTGTATTTCAATAAAGTTGTTTGGCCAAAATTATGCCAAAAATCTTAAACAAAAATTCTGTGTGATGTGTGAGTTATTGGGGTGGCCCTGGGGACCTCGACACGCAACGGCAATATTTTGTTGCAGCAAGTCCTACCTGTTATTTTCTAATTACCAAGTTAGGATAATGCAATCCTAAACGGCAGATAGGCGACTTTTACAAATGCCTAAACGTTCTGTTAAAATTCCTTTCTAAGAAGCAAAAGTGCATTATCTTAATTCTCTAACTTTTTGTGCTGTGCAATAAAAGGCCATAGCTTCAAGGCTCACCAACTCATTAATTTTAACTTAAGCCTAGAAAGTGAGCAGAGAACTCTCAATAAAATGACCAGTGAAAGGCTCGGGAATGGATTGTGCTCTCAAGTAAATTATTAACAGCCTGAACTCCAGAAGCAAACCGCAAGGAAATAATGGTTTGAAGTTTTTCCTCAAAGTGCTTTTCAAACAGTTCTGTCTGTGCAAACCTCATTATTTGCCATGCTGCAAATAACCTGTAGTTGCTCACTACAAACAGCTTAAAATCAACAAGAGCCTGCAATAAACAATTACCATCAGGGATATCATCGCTTTACAAAAATGCCAGATTTATGAGTAGAAGCTTTTAGCAAAGCGAATGGGCCAATTGCAGGGCACCTAGCTAACAGCAAAGAAACAAAATTCACTTATGAATCCTCACGCATATAAGTTTCCAAGGGGAAGGCTGGGAGGAGGAGATAACCACCATTGTAAAACATGCACAGAGGGCAAGCTTCTTGCTCACCGTGGGAGAGAAACACCTCAATTTGTTACACAGCTGATTTTACATCTGTTTCTTTATCTACAGCTAGAAATCACTCAGAAAGTGCAGCAACAGCTAAGCAGGCAAAATCTTTCCATATTTACCTCCTCCTCCCACACTGCGTCAGAGAACAGTCTCGCGGTGGCAGATTTATGTCCCTGCAGCCCTGTACACAACCGGTTTGGGGGGCCCTATTTATTCACCTAAATTCATGTGACTATGCCTGAAAATATGATGGAGCTGAATGCAGAAGAATGAGTTAGTTATTAGCAAGGGTTGACTCTTTTTTTTTTACTATTATTCAGTATTATTAAATGGTGCTTCCCCCCCTCTCCCATTAATTAGATCAGGCTGCTACAGCAAAGAAAATGTTGAGGGAAACTAGGAGTGGCCTATTGTCTTGGGTGAAGCATGTGAATATATATACATTTATTTATACAAGGCCAAAGGCCAAAGTAAAGGCTATCAATAAAGACACAATAACAGCAAACAATAAACAAATGAGCAGTTGAAGCAGTCATTTACTGAACACATAACAATCAAGATGAGCCAATTAAAACAATTATGTGTTTTGTGTTTCTGTATTTTTATGCTGTGAACCATATTGAGATCTAGAAGGGACGCGGGTGGCGCTGTGGATTAAACCACAGAGACTAGGACTTGCTGATCAGAAGGTCGGCGGTTCGAATCCCCACGACAGGGTGAGCTCCCGTTGCTCGGTCCCTGCTCCTGCCAACCTAGCAGTTCAAAAGCACGTCAAAGTGCAAGTAGATAAATAGGTACCACTCCAGCGGGAAGGTAAACAGCGTTTCTGTGTGCTGCTCTGGTTTGCCAGAAGCGGCTTAGTCCTGCTGGCCACATGACCCGGAAGCTGTACGCTGGCTCCCTCGGCCAGTAAAGCGAGATGAGCGCCATAACCCCAGAGTCGGCAACGACTGGACCTAATGGTCAGGGGTCCCTTTACCTTTACTTATATTGAGATCTATGGATGAAGGGCAGCATACAAATTTAAGAAATAAACAATAATGACCATAATAAAACAGAGAGAAGAAAAAGAAATAGAAATGAAAGCTTATACAGTGGTACCTTGGTTGTTAAACATAATCCATTCTGGAAGACCATTTGACTTCTGAAACGTTCGACAACCGAGGCGGAAAGGATGGTTGGCAAAGGCAATGGAGAAAAAACCGCAGCGGAAGCTGTTCGACTTCTGAGGCACATTCGAAAACGGAAGCAATTACTTCCGGGTTTTTGGTGTTCAGGTTCTGAAACATTCGGCTTCCAAGACACTTTAAAACCAGGTAAAGGTAAAGGGACCCCTGACCATTAGGTCTAGTTGTGGCCGACTCTGGGGTTGCGGAGCTCATCTCGATTTACAGGCCAAGGGAGCCGGCGTACAGCTTCCGGGTCATGTGGCCAGCATGACTAAGCCGCTTCTGGCGAACCAGAGCAGCGCACGAAAATGCCGTTTACCTTCCCGCTGGAGTGGTACCTATTTATCTACTTGCACTTTGACATGCTTTCGAACTGCTATGTTGGCAGGAGCTAGGACCGAGCAATGGGAGCTCACCCCGTTGCGGGGATTCGAACAGCCAACCTTCTGATCGGCAAGTCCTAGTTTCTGTTCTGTAACCCACAGTGCCACCCGTGTCTCTGAAAACCAAGGTACCACTGTATAAATATACTGTTTTAATTCCAATTATCATTAGAATTAGTATGGGGAAAGGTTTGAATTATATTCACAATTATTTTATTTTATTTTTAAAAAAGTTTAGTTTATACTTTGCTTTGTTATTTTGCATATAAGCTTCTTGCTGCTAGAATCATATTATATAACAGTTTCTCCCTGCCTTTCAGATATGTTAAGAGAAATATTTCTGGGTCTAGCTGAACAAGGTATTTCAAAAAGATTCTTATAAGATATGATTTCTTGCCGATAGATGGATAGATATACTGCTGTTGCTTCAGGGCAATTCCACCCACAGTGATTGAAATCCACTCTAATGTCGCCACATTTCTGACAGTTATATTTGTTGGTATTATAAATTTTAGCCATTCTAAGGGGGTTAACTACCACATTGTCCACAATTTCACAGAATTATCTGTCAGAATTCAAGGTGCCTTAGATTTCTCAATATCAGGCAGTGCTTGGAATAAAGCTCACTGAACTAGTTCCAAAATCTCTGAACTACAGTTGAAAGTAGTTCCCATAACTACTAGGTGAACTAAGTATGAATTAAGTTTGTTTGGTGGTAGAACCACACCACAACTCCTGAACTAATCTATTTGTTCATCATTTTGCATGTATTAAATACAATTTATTTCTACAAAAATGTGCTGTGTGTGGAAATGTGCTTCCTGGTCTTACCCACCATGCAGCTTCAATGGCTGAGCCCAGGTTTTAGTGCTATGAGAGTGGCAGGTAAACCTCTTCCTTGTCATACTGTGCATTATTTTATCCATCTCTATCATGCCCCCCCAACTCACCTTTGTCCCCTAACCTAAAAAGCCCCCAAGTCCTATTAACATCTGTGAGACCAGATAGTCCAGCTTTGGTTAAAGGTTTCAACACAAGTTAAATACAACTAACTCTCTTTGAATACAGTACATGTAGTGGCAGGGTTCAGGAAACAGGTGGGACATTCTGATCCATTTCTTTTAAGGTCCTAGCAACACCCCGGGCACAAGACCCTTTGTTTATGGTTTTAGATCAAGACCAAATTTCAACTTGTCCTATTCAAGTTTAAAACAGCATGGCCATTTCTTATTTCCAAAACTTAGTTGACAGCTTGCCTTAAGACACTTCCTCAGAATTACAACTCGACCATAATAAAATGGATGGTGAACTAAGATTTACAGTGGTACCTAGGTTTTTGAGCATCTCAGAAGTCAAACATTTCAGTTTCCGAACGCCAAAAACCCGGAAGTAAATATCTCTGTTTTCGAATGTGCCTCAGAAGGTTTCCACTGCGTGTTTTTTCAATTTTCTCAATTGAACTTGCAGCCAGCCCTTTGCGCCTCGGTTTTCTAACGTTTCGGAAGTCAAACGGTTGTCCGGAATGGATTACGTTCAAAAACCAAGATACCACTGTATTAGATGCTTTATGAATCGTTTAAAAATGTTTGGAGGACAAGAGAATGCTTGAGGGATAAGAAAATGCTTTATACAACATGTTCAGAAAGGGAACTGCCAATGTCATCAGGAAGAGTATTGTACATGACACTATTTCTCTGAAATAATATTGATCCATCTTATACATGTTCCTATATATTTCCTACTAACAGCCCCATTTCCCTTTCCCAGTTATGGCATTGAATCATTTGCATGGTCATACCTTTGCGATGTCATCCTGAGCTGCTACTAAGTTCAAGTATGAAATATTGACCAGGTCAGGGCCATACACGATTGTGAGCATTCGGCCTTCCAGTCGTCCTCCTATGTTTCCTGCATCCAGATGTTCACGTAGTTTTGGATCCTGTAAGTAAGTGCATTGAAAGTCATTAAAGTGTCTGCTCGTACTTTGATAATGATAAAAAAGAAAGAATAGTTCAATACTCCAATTTTGCTGCTAAGGATAGGACACACGTGGGCACCTATAGGGATAAAATGCAATTAATATATCCTCTCTTATCTATTTAAATCCATGCCACGAGCTGGATAATGATTGGGGACTGTTTCCTCTACCATGTTCTAAATAACTTGCATGGTTTGCAGCATTTATGATTACACTGATTAGAAAGAGGCCCAGAATGGGCATCATGTAAAATAAGAAGCCAGTAATGGGACGCAGGTGGCGCTGTGGGTAAAAGCCTCAGCGCCTAGGGCTTGCCGATCGAAAGGTCGGCGGTTCAAATCCCCGCGGCGGGGTGCACTCCCGTTGCTCGGTCCCAGCGCCTGCCAACCTAGCAGTTCGAAAGCACCCCCAGGTGCAAGTAGATAAATAGGGACTGCTTACTACCGGGAAGGTAAACGGCGTTCCGTGTGCTGCGTTGGCTCGCCAGACGCAGCTTTGTCACGCTGGCCACGTGACTCGGAAGTGTCTCCGGACAGCGCTGGCCCCTGGCCTCTTAAGTGAGATGGGCGCACAACCCCAGAGTCTGTCAAGACTGGCCCGTACGGGCAGGGGTACCTTTACCTTTACCTTTAATGGTTACTTTAATGCTGAAATGGTTTACGTGCAACATTACAATAGTTTTTTCTACACATTCAACACCCTGGGACAACCATTACTTAAAGAAGATCCTCACGGGGGGGGGGGGAGAGATTGCCAACAGAGAATGGAGTGCTCTGGGTGGGCATTCTTGGCTAACTTTCAACAACCACTTAATTCTTATATCCTTTCACATGTAACTCAATCACCAATGAATTGTTCTTCGGAGTTGTTGTTTTTTTAAAAAAATAGTGATCACAACATAAGTAGATTACATAAAAATAAACGTAGCATTGCTGTTTGAAATGTGCTAAGAATCAATGTGTGTGGGAAGAGTCAAAGCAGCATTGAATTCTACAAGGCCTCTCCTCTTAACAGAGGGGAGGTGTTGTGAGTGAGAACAGCTTCCCGCGCTCGCGGGGGGGGGCGTAACCAAGATCCCTGCGCCATTGAGCCTGTGCCCACGTCACGCCCCCCCCCCAGCCGGCCAATCCGGCTGAGGGAGGCGTGGTTTTGCCATTTAAAATGGCCACAGGCTCACCAGCTCCTACTTCTTGTTCCTCAGATCACCCTCCCTCCCTCCCTCTAAGTTTTGCTCCTGACCTTGCTATGGACTTTGATTGGTCGCCTTGGTTGTCCAAGGGGCCTGGTAGGAATGTTTTCCACTTGGCAGATTGGCACCAGCCACTTGGTTTTTTTGCCTAGGTAAAGGTAAAGGGACCCCTGACCATTAGGTCCAATCGTGGCCGACTCTGGGGTTGTGGCGCTCATCTCACTTTATTGGCTGAGGGAGCCAGCGTACAGCTTCCAGCTCATGCGGCCAGCATGACTAAGCCACTTCTGGCGAACCAGAGCAGCACACAGAAACGCCGTTTACCTTCCCATCAGAGTGGTACCTATTTATCTACTTGCACTTTGATGTGCTTTCGAACTGCTAGGTTGGCAGGAGCAGGGACTGAGCAACGGGAGCTCACCCCTACCTCACAGCAAATCACCACAACCTTGTAAGGTTTGGCAGTTAGGCATTGGAAAATGTGTTGTGTGTTGGAGGGGAGGTTGTGGCTATCACCTTGAAGGGTATTCCGTTAAAGGAATCCAGTGGTCGTGGTTCCTGTCCGATGCCCAGGTGGTGGCTAGGGCCATGGCACGCTCCCAGTGACTCTAGGGGAAAGCTTCCAGTTGATTTGCATCAACAAGCTCCCCCTACAGGTTGTTAACCCTTGCGTGACTCCCGGAAGAGAGGGCAGGAGTCATGTATACTCTGTTTGATCCAATGCCTCAGCCAATACCACTCACAATCTGTAACCAATAAAGTTGTGGCCTTTTAAAGCCCATTGACCTAAATACTTGTGTCCATGTGTCTTATTTTATCTCCAAGCGGGGGCGGGGCCTCAACTCACAAGTGTAGCTATAGTAGTACTGAATCCTAACTTTGCCCCCTTACGTAGATCTTCAGTCCACCTGGTTCGTAAGTTCATATTAAGCAATCTGTATCCAGCAATGGAAGGACAATACTGTTCCTTCACTGACTCTTTCACTGACTGGCCTTTGGTTTGGACTCACTCTGACCCTTATGTTTCCCTCCCCTTATGGTTTTGATCTATGGGCTACTTTTAAAATGAGGCTGCATTTAAAATTGAATTTTAACCTGTATTTTAAATTGTTTTTCCCCCCTATTATGTTTTTACTGTAATTTTACTGGTGTTAGCCGCCCTGAGCACGGCTCTGGCCAGGGAGGGCAGGGTATTAATAATAATAATAATAATAATAATAATAATAATAATAATAATAATAATTGAGAGCCACAATTCTCAGGGGACCCCAAGAGCCTAATCATGGTTTACAAATCTGGTTTCATAGCGACACTGAACTTCTCTTACACATCCCACATGACTTTCTGAAGCCCTGTAATGT